>NC_080188.1:101247992-101436524 GCF_030028045.1 Hippopotamus amphibius kiboko | reverse complement strand
TGCAGGACACCCATGTGGCAAGGCCATCTTGCTGCCGGGTGTCACCTCAGCTTGGTCACAACCTGCCCAGCAGGAAGACACCTAGTATAGGTCACCAGGGTTGCGAGGCTGTCACAGCCACAGGGTGTCCATTGGCCCCATCGCACCTTGCCTGGCAGGGTGCTACCATGTGTGTGCCACCCAAGTGGTGAGGCCATCACAGCCACCAGGTGCCACCTCAGCCCTGTAACACCCCACCTGGTGGGGTGCAACCTTGCACTTGCCACCCATGGTGCTGGGCCATCACAGCACCATGTGTCTCCTTGGCACCCTTACACCCTGCCCAGAGTGGTGGCACTTTGCAGGTTCCACCCACATTGCAAGGCCATTATGGCTGCTGGGTGTCACTTCAGCCCCACCACACCCTGCCTGGTGGGGTGTCAACTCATGTGATTCACCCACGTGGTGAGGCCATCAGGGATATCAGGCCTCACCTCAGCCCAGGCACATCCACCCTGTGGGGTGCCACCTTACATGTGTAAGCCATGTGGTGAGGCCGTCAGTGTTGCCAGGTCTCACCTCAGCCCAGGGACACCATGGCCGGCCAGGAGCCACTTCGTGCATGCCACCCACATGGCAAGGCCATGAAGGCCACGGGGTGTCACCTAGAATTATAAAACACAGCCCAACAGTGTACCACCTTGTGCATGCCATGCATGTGGTGATGCTGTCATGACAATCAGGTAACACCTTGAATTGGGCACACCCCATCAGGCAGGGTGCCATCTCGTGAGGGTAACCTGGGTTGCTAGGCCCTCTCGGCCACCAGGTGGCCCCTAGGCCCATGCAAACCCCACCCACCAGAGTGCCATCTCACAAGGGTCACACTTGTGGCATTGCCCTCACAGCAACAGGCTGTCACCTAGGCCCAGGCACATCCAGCCAAACAGGGTGCCACCGCGCATGTGTCAGCCATGTGGTGAGGCTGTAATGGCTGCCAGATGTCACCTCAGCTCAGTCACACCCTGCCCGGCAACAAGCCACCTCACATGGGTCATCCGTGTTGAGAGGCTGTCACAATCATGGGGTGTCGATTGGCCCCATCACACCCTGCTGGCAGGGTGCCACATCATGCATACCACCCAAGTGCTGAGGCCATTATGGTCACAAGGTGTAACCTTGGTCCAGTAACACCCCACCCAGATGGGTGCACCCTTGCCCTTGTCACACACATAGCTGCACCGTCAAAGCCACCGGGGGTCACCTAGACCCCCTCACATCCCACCTGCGGTGTGCCACTTTGCATGTGCCACCCATGTTGCAAGGCCATTATGGCTGCCAGATGTCACCTCAGATCCATCACACCCCACCTAGCAGGGTGCCACCTCACATCAGTCACCCACGTGCTGAGGCCATCAGGGCTGCCAGGTGTCACATCCACCTGGGCATATCCACCCAGTGGGGTGCCACCTCACATAGGTAACCCATGTGGCAAGTACATCATAGCTGCTGGCTGTCACCTCAGACCAGGCACATGCCACCTGATGGGGAGCCACTTTGCACCTGTCACCCGAGTGGCAAGGCCATCACAGAAGCTGTGTTTGACCTTGGCCAGGGCACATGCCGCCTGGTGGGATGCCACCACACCAGGGTCACCTATGTGGTGAGGCTGACATTCCATTGGGTTTCACCTCAGCCCAGTCACACATCACTTGGGGGCTGCCACCTCGCATGGGTCACCCACATGTTGATGCCCTCATGAATGCTGGGATTCACTTTCGCCAGGGCACACACCAACTGGAGGAGTGCCACATACTGTGGTGCATCTGCCTGATGAGGCCTGCATGGCAGCTGGGTGTCACCTAGACCTGGGCACTCCCCACCCATCACGGTGACACTTCGCACATGCCACCAGCATGGCGATGAGGTCAGGAGGCCGAGTTTCACCTCGGCTACTTCACAACCTGCCCAGTGGGGAGCCACATCATGCAGGTGATGCACATGGCAAGACCCTCATGGCCAGGGTGTCACTTAGGCCTGGTAACACCCTGCCCCACAGAGTGCCACTTCACACATATCACCCATGAGGCAAGGCCGTAATGGTCACTGGGTGTCACCTTGGCCCAGTTACACACTGCCTGGCTGTGTGCCACCATGTGTGGGTCTCCCGTGTGGCTAGGCCTTCATGCCCACTGGGTTTCACCTCAGAACTGGCACAACCCGCCCAGCTGGGTGCAACCTCATGTGGGTCACCCACGTATTGAGGCCATAATGGAAGTGGGGTTTGACCTTGGCCTGGGCAAATCCCACCCTGAGGGATGCCACTCCACATGTGCCATCTGCATGGTGAGGCCACCATGGCCACCAGGTGTCACCTCGGCCTTGGGTCACTCTGCCCAGTGGAGAGCAACCTCATGCATGCCACCCATGTGGTGAGGCCTTGTACAGGTCACCTGCATGGTGAGGCCATCACATCCACCAGGTGTCACTTTGGCACAGTCATGTGCTGCCCAACAGGTGGCCACATCACACTGGTCATCCACGTGGTAAGGCTGTCATGGCCCCTGAGTGTCACCTTGGCCTGGGCACACACAACCCAGTGGGGTGCCACCCATGTGGTGAGGCCATCACAGAACCTGTGTTTGACCTTGGCCCAGAAACACCTGCCCAGTGGGGTTCCAGCCTGCCAGGGTCACCCATGTGGTGAGGCCAACACACTGCCAGGTGTCACCTAGGCCTGGGCACACCCCACCTGGTGGGATGCTCCATCTCATTGGTCACCCGCATGTTGAGCACACTACTGTGGCCTGGTGGAACCTCTGCCCCATCACTCCCTACCTGGTGGGGTGCTACCTCGTACAGGCCACCCGCATGGCAAGGCCGTAACAACCACCAGGTGTCACCTCAGCCCCATTGTACTCCACCCATCAGGGTGCCACCTCACACGGGTCACCTGTGAGGCAAACCCATCATGGCCGCCAGGTGTCACATCAGTCCTGTCAAACCCCACCAGGTCAGGTACCACCTGACATATGTCACCAGCATGGCAAGGTCATCATGACCATGGTGTGTCACCTCAGCCCCATAACACACCACCTGGCAGGGTGAAACCTTGCATGAGCCACCCGGGTGGTGAAGACATCACAGCCACTGAGTGTCAAAATGGCCCAGACACACACCTCATGGTGGAATGCCACCTCATGCAGGTCACCCATGTGGTGTGGCCGTCACAGCCACCATGTGTCACCTCGGCCCCAACTCTCCCTACCTGATGGGGTGCTACCTCACATGTGCCACCCACATGACAATGCAGTCACAGCCACTAGCTGTCACCTCATCCCCATGACACCACACCTGGTGGGGTGTCATCTCTTGCATGCCACCCATGTGATGAGGACACCACAGCCACCAGGTGTCACCTTAGCTCAATCACACTCTGTCCTCCAGTGTGTCACCTCATGCAAGCCACCCGTGTTGTGAGTCCATCACTGTCATCAGGTGTCACCTCAACCCAGGTGCACCTCACCGTGTGCAATGCCACTTTGCACGAGTCACCTGAAATGTGAGGCCATCATGGCTGCCAGGTGTCACCTAGGCCTGGGCACACCCCACCTGGTGGGATGCTACATCTCATTGGTCACCCGCATGTTGAGGACATTACAGTGGCCTGCTGGAACCTCGGCCCCATCACTCCCTACCTGGTGGGGTGCTACCTCGTACATGCCACCCACATGGCAAGGCCGTCACAGCCACAAGGTGTCACCTCAGCCTGGTCACACCCACCCCAGTGGAGTGTCACCTTACACATGCCACCCATATTGCTCATCTGTCACACCAACCATGTGTCACCTCAACCTGGGTGCACCCCACCCAGCACTGGTAACCCACCTTGCAGGGCAATCACAGCAGCCAGGTGACACCTGGGCATGGGCACACCCCACCCAGCAGGATACCACCTCATGCGGGTCACCAGTGTGTTGAGGCCCTCACGGCAGCCATGTTTCACCTAGGCCTGGGCACACCCCACCCAGTGGGGTTTCAACTCACGAATGTCACCCATGTAGTGAGGCCTTCATGGCTGCTGGTTGTCACCTTGGCCAAGTCATACACCACGGAGTGGGATGCCACCACACAGGGGTAACCAGCGTGGCGAGGCTGTCACAGCTGTCGGGTGTCATCTTGGCCCGTCCACGCCATGCACAGCTGGGTGCCACCTCATTCTAGCCACCCACGTGGCAAGTCATCTCAGTCACCATGTTTCACTTTGGCCCCATCACTCTAGGCCGGGTGGGGTGCGACAACACATGTGCTACCCCCATGGTGAGGCAGTAACAGCCATAGTGTTTTACCTCATCCCCATGACACCATGCCCAGTGGGGTGTCATCTCTTGTGTGCCATCCATGTGGCAAGCCCATCATGGCTGCCGGGTGTCACCTCAGCCCGATCACACCCTACCTGGCAGGGCTAACCTCATGCATGCCACCCACATTGCAAGTCCAATGTGGTCGCTGTGTCATGTCAACCCAGTCACACCACACCATGCAGGATACCAAATCACATGGGTCACCTGTGTTGTGAGGCCATCACAGCCACTGAGTGTCACCTCGGCCTGGGTACACCTTGCCCATTGGGATGTCACCTAGCATGTGCCTCCCACATGGTGCAGCACTCACGGCCACCAATTTCCAGCCCCGTCACTCCCTGACCAGAAGAATGTCACCTCGACATAGGACCTGCATGGCAAGGTGGTCACACCACTGGGTGTCACGTCTGCATGGTCACATCCCACCCCGCAGGTTGCCACCTGGCAAAGGTCAACTGCATGGTGAAGCTGTCATGGCTGCCAGATGTCTCCTCTGCCTGAGCACACAATGCCTGGTGGGGAGCCACCATGCACAGATCACCCACGTGATGAGGCCCTCACAGCTGCCGGGTGTCACCTTGGTTGCTTTACCCACCACCCAGTGGGGTACCACCTCGTATGGGTGACCTGCATGGAGAAGCCATCACTGCCACTGGGTGACAGCTTAGCTCAGTCACACCATGTCTTGTGGGGAGCCACCTCACTTGGGTCACCCATGTGGTGAGGCTGTCATAGCCATGGGATGTCACCTTGACCCCTTCATAGCTTTCACAGCAGGTTGCCACCACGCTGGAGCCACCTAAGAGGCAAGGGATCATGACCACCACGTGTCATCTCAGCCATGTCACACCCCTCCAGGCAAGGTGCTACCTCACCCATGT
The DNA here is from genome assembly GCF_030028045.1 of Hippopotamus amphibius kiboko. Taxonomy (NCBI): domain Eukaryota; kingdom Metazoa; phylum Chordata; class Mammalia; order Artiodactyla; family Hippopotamidae; genus Hippopotamus; species Hippopotamus amphibius. The sequence goes on along the minus strand of NC_080188.1, from coordinate 101,431,300 downwards.
CACCAGCATGGTGAGGCTACCAAGGCCACGAGGTGTCACCTAAGCCCACTCAGACACTGCCTGATGGGGTGCTACATAGTGCATGCTACTCACATGGCTAGGCCATCATGGCCACTGGGTGTCACTTCAGCCCCATCATTCCCCGCCCTGCCAGGTGCCACCTTGATGTGCCACCTGCATAGCTAGGCAATCACACCACTAGGTGCCACCTTGTCCCTGTGACACCACACCTGGCACCATGTCATCTCTTGTGTGTCCCCCATGTAGTGAGGCCATCACGGCCACTGGGTGTCACCTCTTCCTGGTCAATACCCACCTGCCAGGGTGTCAACTAGCATGTGCTTCCCTCAGGACGAGACCATCACAGCCACCAGGTGTCACCTCAGCCCGATCACACACTGCACAGTGGGGTGTCACCTTGTGCATGCCACCTGTGCTGCAAGTCTGTCTTGGTCAAAGTGTGTCACCTCAACCCGGGCATACCCCACCATGTGAGATGCCACCTCGCATGGTTACTCACGTTGTGAGCACCTCTATGCCACCAGATGTCACCTTGGCCTGGTTACACCCTGCCAGGCAGGGTGCCAGCTCATGTGGGTCACCCATGTGGTGAGGTCCTCATGGCCACTGGGCATCACCTTGGACCAGTCACACACCACCTAACGGGGTGCCAGTTTGCAAGGGTCACCCATGTGATGTGGCTCTCACAGCTGCTGTGGATCACTTTGGCCTGCTCACACTGCAGCCTGCAGGGTGCAATCTCACACTTGCTACGATTGTGGCGAGGCTGTCATGGCCGCCAGGTGTCCCCTTGGCCTGGTCACAACCCACACAGCATGGTGCCACCTCTTGCAGGACACCCATGTGGCAAGGCCATCTTGCTGCCGGGTGTCACCTCAGCTTGGTCACAACCTGCCCAGCAGGAAGACACCTAGTATAGGTCACCAGGGTTGCGAGGCTGTCACAGCCACAGGGTGTCCATTGGCCCCATCGCACCTTGCCTGGCAGGGTGCTACCATGTGTGTGCCACCCAAGTGGTGAGGCCATCACAGCCACCAGGTGCCACCTCAGCCCTGTAACACCCCACCTGGTGGGGTGCAACCTTGCACTTGCCACCCATGGTGCTGGGCCATCACAGCACCATGTGTCTCCTTGGCACCCTTACACCCTGCCCAGAGTGGTGGCACTTTGCAGGTTCCACCCACATTGCAAGGCCATTATGGCTGCTGGGTGTCACTTCAGCCCCACCACACCCTGCCTGGTGGGGTGTCAACTCATGTGATTCACCCACGTGGTGAGGCCATCAGGGATATCAGGCCTCACCTCAGCCCAGGCACATCCACCCTGTGGGGTGCCACCTTACATGTGTAAGCCATGTGGTGAGGCCGTCAGTGTTGCCAGGTCTCACCTCAGCCCAGGGACACCATGGCCGGCCAGGAGCCACTTCGTGCATGCCACCCACATGGCAAGGCCATGAAGGCCACGGGGTGTCACCTAGAATTATAAAACACAGCCCAACAGTGTACCACCTTGTGCATGCCATGCATGTGGTGATGCTGTCATGACAATCAGGTAACACCTTGAATTGGGCACACCCCATCAGGCAGGGTGCCATCTCGTGAGGGTAACCTGGGTTGCTAGGCCCTCTCGGCCACCAGGTGGCCCCTAGGCCCATGCAAACCCCACCCACCAGAGTGCCATCTCACAAGGGTCACACTTGTGGCATTGCCCTCACAGCAACAGGCTGTCACCTAGGCCCAGGCACATCCAGCCAAACAGGGTGCCACCGCGCATGTGTCAGCCATGTGGTGAGGCTGTAATGGCTGCCAGATGTCACCTCAGCTCAGTCACACCCTGTCCGGCAACAAGCCACCTCACATGGGTCATCCGTGTTGAGAGGCTGTCACAATCATGGGGTGTCGATTGGCCCCATCACACCCTGCTGGCAGGGTGCCACATCATGCATACCACCCAAGTGCTGAGGCCATTATGGTCACAAGGTGTAACCTTGGTCCAGTAACACCCCACCCAGATGGGTGCACCCTTGCCCTTGTCACACACATAGCTGCACCGTCAAAGCCACCGGGTGTCACCTAGACCCCCTCACATCCCACCTGCGGTGTGCCACTTTGCATGTGCCACCCATGTTGCAAGGCCATTATGGCTGCCAGATGTCACCTCAGATCCATCACACCCCACCTAGCAGGGTGCCACCTCACATCAGTCACCCACGTGCTGAGGCCATCAGGGCTGCCAGGTGTCACATCCACCTGGGCATATCCACCCAGTGGGGTGCCACCTCACATAGGTAACCCATGTGGCAAGTACATCATAGCTGCTGGCTGTCACCTCAGACCAGGCACATGCCACCTGATGGGGAGCCACTTTGCACCTGTCACCCGAGTGGCAAGGCCATCACAGAAGCTGTGTTTGACCTTGGCCTGGGCACATGCCGCCTGGTGGGATGCCACCACACCAGGGTCACCTATGTGGTGAGGCTGACATTCCATTGGGTTTCACCTCAGCCCAGTCACACATCACCTGGGGGCTGCCACCTCGCATGGGTCACCCACATGTTGATGCCCTCATGAATGCTGGGATTCACTTTCGCCAGGGCACACACCAACTGGAGGAGTGCCACATACTGTGGTGCATCTACCTGATGAGGCCTGCATGGCAGCTGGGTGTCACCTAGACCTGGGCACTCCCCACCCATCACGGTGACACTTCGCACATGCCACCAGCATGGCGATGAGGTCAGGAGGCCGAGTTTCACCTCGGCTACTTCACAACCTGCCCAGTGGGGAGCCACATCATGCAGGTGATGCACATGGCAAGACCCTCATGGCCAGGGTGTCACTTAGGCCTGGTAACACCCTGCCCCACAGAGTGCCACTTCACACATATCACCCATGAGGCAAGGCCGTAATGGTCACTGGGTGTCACCTTGGCCCAGTTACACACTGCCTGGCTGTGTGCCACCATGTGTGGGTCTCCCGTGTGGCTAGGCCTTCATGCCCACTGGGTTTCACCTCAGAACTGGCACAACCCGCCCAGCTGGGTGCAACCTCATGTGGGTCACCCACGTATTGAGGCCATAATGGAAGTGGGGTTTGACCTTGGCCTGGGCAAATCCCACCCTGAGGGATGCCACTCCACATGTGCCATCTGCATGGTGAGGCCACCATGGCCACCAGGTGTCACCTCGGCCTTGGGTCACTCTGCCCAGTGGAGAGCAACCTCATGCATGCCACCCATGTGGTGAGGCCTTGTACAGGTCACCTGCATGGTGAGGCCATCACAGCCACCAGGTGTCACTTTGGCACAGTCATGTGCTGCCCAACAGGTGGCCACATCACACTGGTCATCCACGTGGTAAGGCTGTCATGGCCCCTGAGTGTCACCTTGGCCTGGGCACACGCAACCCAGTGGGGTGCCACCCATGTGGTGAGGCCATCACAGAACCTGTGTTTGACCTTGGCCCAGAAACACCTGCCCAGTGGGGTTCCAGCCTGCCAGGGTCACCCATGTGGTGAGGCCAACACACTGCCAGGTGTCACCTAGGCCTGGGCACACCCCACCTGGTGGGATGCTCCATCTCATTGGTCACCCGCATGTTGAGCACACTACTGTGGCCTGGTGGAACCTCTGCCCCATCACTCCCTACCTGGTGGGGTGCTACCTCGTACAGGCCACCCGCATGGCAAGGCCGTAACAACCACCAGGTGTCACCTCAGCCCCATTGTACTCCACCCATCAGGGTGCCACCTCACACGGGTCACCTGTGAGGCAAACCCATCATGGCCGCCAGGTGTCACATCAGTCCTGTCAAACCCCACCAGGTCAGGTACCACCTGACATATGTCACCAGCATGGCAAGGTCATCATGACCATGGTGTGTCACCTCAGCCCCATAACACACCACCTGGCATGGTGAAACCTTGCATGAGCCACCCGGGTGGTGAAGACATCACAGCCACTGAGTGTCAAAATGGCCCAGACACACACCTCATGGTGGAATGCCACCTCATGCAGGTCACCCATGTGGTGTGGCCGTCACAGCCACCATGTGTCACCTCGGCCCCAACTCTCCCTACCTGATGGGGTGCTACCTCACATGTGCCACCCACATGACAATGCAGTCACAGCCACTAGCTGTCACCTCATCCCCATGACACCACACCTGGTGGGGTGTCATCTCTTGCATGCCACCCATGTGATGAGGACACCACAGCCACCAGGTGTCACCTTAGCTCAATCACACTCTGTCCTCCAGTGTGTCACCTCATGCAAGCCACCCGTGTTGTGAGTCCATCACTGTCATCAGGTGTCACCTCAACCCAGGTGCACCTCACCGTGTGCAATGCCACTTTGCACGAGTCACCTGAAATGTGAGGCCATCATGGCTGCCAGGTGTCACCTAGGCCTGGGCACACCCCACCTGGTGGGATGCTACATCTCATTGGTCACCCGCATGTTGAGGACATTACAGTGGCCTGCTGGAACCTCGGCCCCATCACTCCCTACCTGGTGGGGTGCTACCTCGTACATGCCACCCACATGGCAAGGCCGTCACAGCCACAAGGTGTCACCTCAGCCTGGTCACACCCACCCCAGTGGAGTGTCACCTTACACATGCCACCCATATTGCTCATCTGTCACACCAACCATGTGTCACCTCAACCTGGGTGCACCCCACCCAGCACTGGTAACCCACCTTGCAGGGCAATCACAGCAGCCAGGTGACACCTGGGCATGGGCACACCCCACCCAGCAGGATACCACCTCATGCGGGTCACCAGTGTGTTGAGGCCCTCACGGCAGCCATGTTTCACCTAGGCCTGGGCACACCCCACCCAGTGGGGTTTCAACTCACGAATGTCACCCATGTAGTGAGGCCTTCATGGCTGCTGGTTGTCACCTTGGCCAAGTCATACACCATGGAGTGGGATGCCACCACACAGGGGTAACCAGCGTGGCGAGGCTGTCACAGCTGTCGGGTGTCATCTTGGCCCGTCCACGCCATGCACAGCTGGGTGCCACCTCATTCTAGCCACCCACGTGGCAAGTCATCTCAGTCACCATGTTTCACTTTGGCCCCATCACTCTAGGCCGGGTGGGGTGCGACAACACATGTGCTACCCCCATGGTGAGGCAGTAACAGCCATAGTGTTTTACCTCATCCCCATGACACCATGCCCAGTGGGGTGTCATCTCTTGTGTGCCATCCATGTGGCAAGCCCATCATGGCTGCCGGGTGTCACCTCAGCCCGATCACACCCTACCTGGCAGGGCTAACCTCATGCATGCCACCCACATTGCAAGTCCAATGTGGTCGCTGTGTCATGTCAACCCAGTCACACCACACCATGCAGGATACCAAATCACATGGGTCACCTGTGTTGTGAGGCCATCACAGCCACTGAGTGTCACCTCGGCCTGGGTACACCTTGCCCATTGGGATGTCACCTAGCATGTGCCTCCCACATGGTGCAGCACTCACGGCCACCAATTTCCAGCCCCGTCACTCCCTGACCAGAAGAATGTCACCTCGACATAGGACCTGCATGGCAAGGTGGTCACACCACTGGGTGTCACGTCTGCATGGTCACATCCCACCCCGCAGGTTGCCACCTGGCAAAGGTCAACTGCATGGTGAAGCTGTCATGGCTGCCAGATGTCTCCTCTGCCTGAGCACACAATGCCTGGTGGGGAGCCACCATGCACAGATCACCCACGTGATGAGGCCCTCACAGCTGCCGGGTGTCACCTTGGTTGCTTTACCCACCACCCAGTGGGGTACCACCTCGTATGGGTGACCTGCATGGAGAAGCCATCACTGCCACTGGGTGACAGCTTAGCTCAGTCACACCATGTCTTGTGGGGAGCCACCTCACTTGGGTCACCCATGTGGTGAGGCTGTCATAGCCATGGGATGTCACCTTGACCCCTTCATAGCTTTCACAGCAGGTTGCCACCACGCTGGAGCCACCTAAGAGGCAAGGGATCATGACCACCACGTGTCATCTCAGCCATGTCACACCCCTCCAGGCAAGGTGCTACCTCACCCATGTCACCAGCATGGTGAGGCTACCAAGGCCACGAGGTGTCACCTAAGCCCACTCAGACACTGCCTGATGGGGTGCTACATAGTGCATGCTACTCACATGGCTAGGCCATCATGGCCACTGGGTGTCACTTCAGCCCCATCATTCCCCGCCCTGCCAGGTGCCACCTTGATGTGCCACCTGCATAGCTAGGCAATCACACCACTAGGTGCCACCTTGTCCCTGTGACACCACACCTGGCACCATGTCATCTCTTGTGTGTCCCCCATGTAGTGAGGCCATCACGGCCACTGGGTGTCACCTCTTCCTGGTCAATACCCACCTGCCAGGGTGTCAACTAGCATGTGCTTCCCTCAGGACGAGACCATCACAGCCACCAGGTGTCACCTCAGCCCGATCACACACTGCACAGTGGGGTGTCACCTTGTGCATGCCACCTGTGCTGCAAGTCTGTCTTGGTCAAAGTGTGTCACCTCAACCCGGGCATACCCCACCATGTGAGATGCCACCTCGCATGGTTACTCACGTTGTGAGCACCTCTATGCCACCAGATGTCACCTTGGCCTGGTTACACCCTGCCAGGCAGGGTGCCAGCTCATGTGGGTCACCCATGTGGTGAGGTCCTCATGGCCACTGGGCATCACCTTGGACCAGTCACACACCACCTAACGGGGTGCCAGTTTGCAAGGGTCACCCATGTGATGTGGCTCTCACAGCTGCTGTGGATCACTTTGGCCTGCTCACACTGCAGCCTGCAGGGTGCAATCTCACACTTGCTACGATTGTGGCGAGGCTGTCATGGCCGCCAGGTGTCCCCTTGGCCTGGTCACAACCCACACAGCATGGTGCCACCTCTTGCAGGACACCCATGTGGCAAGGCCATCTTGCTGCCGGGTGTCACCTCAGCTTGGTCACAACCTGCCCAGCAGGAAGACACCTAGTATAGGTCACCAGGGTTGCGAGGCTGTCACAGCCACAGGGTGTCCATTGGCCCCATCGCACCTTGCCTGGCAGGGTGCTACCATGTGTGTGCCACCCAAGTGGTGAGGCCATCACAGCCACCAGGTGCCACCTCAGCCCTGTAACACCCCACCTGGTGGGGTGCAACCTTGCACTTGCCACCCATGGTGCTGGGCCATCACAGCACCATGTGTCTCCTTGGCACCCTTACACCCTGCCCAGAGTGGTGGCACTTTGCAGGTTCCACCCACATTGCAAGGCCATTATGGCTGCTGGGTGTCACTTCAGCCCCACCACACCCTGCCTGGTGGGGTGTCAACTCATGTGATTCACCCACGTGGTGAGGCCATCAGGGATATCAGGCCTCACCTCAGCCCAGGCACATCCACCCTGTGGGGTGCCACCTTACATGTGTAAGCCATGTGGTGAGGCCGTCAGTGTTGCCAGGTCTCACCTCAGCCCAGGGACACCATGGCCGGCCAGGAGCCACTTCGTGCATGCCACCCACATGGCAAGGCCATGAAGGCCACGGGGTGTCACCTAGAATTATAAAACACAGCCCAACAGTGTACCACCTTGTGCATGCCATGCATGTGGTGATGCTGTCATGACAATCAGGTAACACCTTGAATTGGGCACACCCCATCAGGCAGGGTGCCATCTCGTGAGGGTAACCTGGGTTGCTAGGCCCTCTCGGCCACCAGGTGGCCCCTAGGCCCATGCAAACCCCACCCACCAGAGTGCCATCTCACAAGGGTCACACTTGTGGCATTGCCCTCACAGCAACAGGCTGTCACCTAGGCCCAGGCACATCCAGCCAAACAGGGTGCCACCGCGCATGTGTCAGCCATGTGGTGAGGCTGTAATGGCTGCCAGATGTCACCTCAGTTCAGTCACACCCTGTCCGGCAACAAGCCACCTCACATGGGTCATCCGTGTTGAGAGGCTGTCACAATCATGGGGTGTCGATTGGCCCCATCACACCCTGCTGGCAGGGTGCCACATCATGCATACCACCCAAGTGCTGAGGCCATTATGGTCACAAGGTGTAACCTTGGTCCAGTAACACCCCACCCAGATGGGTGCACCCTTGCCCTTGTCACACACATAGCTGCACCGTCAAAGCCACCGGGTGTCACCTAGACCCCCTCACATCCCACCTGCGGTGTGCCACTTTGCATGTGCCACCCATGTTGCAAGGCCATTATGGCTGCCAGATGTCACCTCAGATCCATCACACCCCACCTAGCAGGGTGCCACCTCACATCAGTCACCCACGTGCTGAGGCCATCAGGGCTGCCAGGTGTCACATCCACCTGGGCATATCCACCCAGTGGGGTGCCACCTCACATAGGTAACCCATGTGGCAAGTACATCATAGCTGCTGGCTGTCACCTCAGACCAGGCACATGCCACCTGATGGGGAGCCACTTTGCACCTGTCACCCGAGTGGCAAGGCCATCACAGAAGCTGTGTTTGACCTTGGCCTGGGCACATGCCGCCTGGTGGGATGCCACCACACCAGGGTCACCTATGTGGTGAGGCTGACATTCCATTGGGTTTCACCTCAGCCCAGTCACACATCACCTGGGGGCTGCCACCTCGCATGGGTCACCCACATGTTGATGCCCTCATGAATGCTGGGATTCACTTTCGCCAGGGCACACACCAACTGGAGGAGTGCCACATACTGTGGTGCATCTACCTGATGAGGCCTGCATGGCAGCTGGGTGTCACCTAGACCTGGGCACTCCCCACCCATCACGGTGACACTTCGCACATGCCACCAGCATGGCGATGAGGTCAGGAGGCCGAGTTTCACCTCGGCTACTTCACAACCTGCCCAGTGGGGAGCCACATCATGCAGGTGATGCACATGGCAAGACCCTCATGGCCAGGGTGTCACTTAGGCCTGGTAACACCCTGCCCCACAGAGTGCCACTTCACACATATCACCCATGAGGCAAGGCCGTAATGGTCACTGGGTGTCACCTTGGCCCAGTTACACACTGCCTGGCTGTGTGCCACCATGTGTGGGTCTCCCGTGTGGCTAGGCCTTCATGCCCACTGGGTTTCACCTCAGAACTGGCACAACCCGCCCAGCTGGGTGCAACCTCATGTGGGTCACCCACGTATTGAGGCCATAATGGAAGTGGGGTTTGACCTTGGCCTGGGCAAATCCCACCCTGAGGGATGCCACTCCACATGTGCCATCTGCATGGTGAGGCCACCATGGCCACCAGGTGTCACCTCGGCCTTGGGTCACTCTGCCCAGTGGAGAGCAACCTCATGCATGCCACCCATGTGGTGAGGCCTTGTACAGGTCACCTGCATGGTGAGGCCATCACAGCCACCAGGTGTCACTTTGGCACAGTCATGTGTGGCCCAACAGGTGGCCACATCACACTGGTCATCCACGTGGTAAGGCTGTCATGGCCCCTGAGTGTCACCTTGGCCTGGGCACACGCAACCCAGTGGGGTGCCACCCATGTGGTGAGGCCATCACAGAACCTGTGTTTGACCTTGGCCCAGAAACACCTGCCCAGTGGGGTTCCAGCCTGCCAGGGTCACCCATGTGGTGAGGCCAACACACTGCCAGGTGTCACCTAGGCCTGGGCACACCCCACCTGGTGGGATGCTCCATCTCATTGGTCACCCGCATGTTGAGCACACTACTGTGGCCTGGTGGAACCTCTGCCCCATCACTCCCTACCTGGTGGGGTGCTACCTCGTACAGGCCACCCGCATGGCAAGGCCGTAACAACCACCAGGTGTCACCTCAGCCCCATTGTACTCCACCCATCAGGGTGCCACCTCACACGGGTCACCTGTGAGGCAAACCCATCATGGCCACCAGGTGTCACATCAGTCCTGTCAAACCCCACCAGGTCAGGTACCACCTGACATATGTCACCAGCATGGCAAGGTCATCATGACCATGGTGTGTCACCTCAGCCCCATAACACACCACCTGGCAGGGTGAAACCTTGCATGAGCCACCCGGGTGGTGAAGACATCACAGCCACTGAGTGTCAAAATGGCCCAGACACACACCTCATGGTGGAATGCCACCTCATGCAGGTCACCCATGTGGTGTGGCCGTCACAGCCACCATGTGTCACCTCGGCCCCAACTCTCCCTACCTGATGGGGTGCTACCTCACATGTGCCACCCACATGACAATGCAGTCACAGCCACTAGCTGTCACCTCATCCCCATGACACCACACCTGGTGGGGTGTCATCTCTTGCATGCCACCCATGTGATGAGGACACCACAGCCACCAGGTGTCACCTTAGCTCAATCACACTCTGTCCTCCAGTGTGTCACCTCATGCAAGCCACCCGTGTTGTGAGTCCATCACTGTCATCAGGTGTCACCTCAACCCAGGTGCACCTCGCCGTGTGCAATGCCACTTTGCACGAGTCACCTGAAATGTGAGGCCATCATGGCTGCCAGGTGTCACCTAGGCCTGGGCACACCCCACCTGGTGGGATGCTACATCTCATTGGTCACCCACATGTTGAGGACATTACAGTGGCCTGCTGGAACCTCGGCCCCATCACTCCCTACCTGGTGGGGTGCTACCTCGTACATGCCACCCACATGGCAAGGCCGTCACAGCCACAAGGTGTCACCTCAGCCTGGTCACACCCACCCCAGTGGAGTGTCACCTTACACATGCCACCCATATTGCTCATCTGTCACACCAACCATGTGTCACCTCAACCTGGGTGCACCCCACCCAGCACTGGTAACCCACCTTGCAGGGCAATCACAGCAGCCAGGTGACACCTGGGCATGGGCACACCCCACCCAGCAGGATACCACCTCATGCGGGTCACCAGTGTGTTGAGGCCCTCACGGCAGCCATGTTTCACCTAGGCCTGGGCACACCCCACCCAGTGGGGTTTCAACTCACGAATGGCACCCATGTAGTGAGGCCTTCATGGCTGCTGGTTGTCACCTTGGCCAAGTCATACACCACGGAGTGGGATGCCACCACACAGGGGTAACCAGCGTGGCGAGGCTGTCACAGCTGTCGGGTGTCATCTTGGCCCGTCCACGCCATGCACAGCTGGGTGCCACCTCATTCTAGCCACCCACGTGGCAAGTCATCTCAGTCACCATGTTTCACTTTGGCCCCATCACTCTAGGCCGGGTGGGGTGCGACAACACATGTGCTACCCCCATGATGAGGCAGTAACAGCCATAGTGTTTTACCTCATCCCCATGACACCATGCCCAGTGGGGTGTCATCTCTTGTGTGCCATCCATGTGGCAAGCCCATCATGGCTGCCGGGTGTCACCTCAGCCCGATCACACCCTACCTGGCAGGGCTAACCTCATGCATGCCACCCACATTGCAAGTCCAATGTGGTCGCTGTGTCATGTCAACCCAGTCACACCACACCATGCAGGATACCAAATCGCATGGGTCACCTGTGTTGTGAGGCCATCACAGCCACTGAGTGTCACCTCGGCCTGGGTACACCTCGCCCATTGGGATGTCACCTAGCATGTGCCTCCCACATGGTGCAGCACTCACGGCCACCAATTTCCAGCCCCGTCACTCCCTGACCAGAAGAATGTCACCTCGACATAGGACCTGCATGGCAAGGTGGTCACACCACTGGGTGTCACGTCTGCATGGTCACATCCCACCCCGCAGGTTGCCACCTGACAAAGGTCAACTGCATGGTGAAGCTGTCATGGCTGCCAGATGTCTCCTCTGCCTGAGCACACAATGCCTGGTGGGGAGCCACCATGCACAGATCACCCACGTGATGAGGCCCTCACAGCTGCCGGGTGTCACCTTGGTTGCTTTACCCACCACCCAGTGGGGTACCACCTCGTATGGGTGACCTGCATGGAGAAGCCATCACTGCCACTGGGTGACAGCTTAGCTCAGTCACACCATGTCTTGTGGGGAGCCACCTCACTTGGGTCACCCATGTGGTGAGGCTGTCATAGCCATGGGATGTCACCTTGACCCCTTCATAGCTTTCACAGCAGGTTGCCACCACGCTGGAGCCACCTAAGAGGCAAGGGATCATGACCACCACGTGTCATCTCAGCCATGTCACACCCCTCCAGGCAAGGTGCTACCTCACCCATGTCACCAGCATGGTGAGGCTACCAAGGCCACGAGGTGTCACCTAAGCCCACTCAGACACTGCCTGATGGGGTGCTACATAGTGCATGCTACTCACATGGCTAGGCCATCATGGCCACTGGGTGTCACTTCAGCCCCATCATTCCCCACCCTGCCAGCTGCCACCATGATGTGCCACCTGCATAGCTAGGCAATCACACCACTAGGTGCCACCTTGTCCCTGTGACACCACACCTGGCACCATGTCATCTCTTGTGTGTCCCCCATGTAGTGAGGCCATCACGGCCACTGGGTGTCACCTCTTCCTGGTCAATACCCACCTGCCAGGGTGTCAACTAGCATGTGCTTCCCTCAGGACGAGACCATCACAGCCACCAGGTGTCACCTCAGCCCGATCACACACTGCACAGTGGGGTGGCACCTGGTGCATGCCACCTGTGCTGCAAGTCTGTCTTGGTCAAAGTGTGTCACCTCAACCCGGGCATACCCCACCATGTGAGATGCCACCTCACATGGTTACTCACGTTGTGAGCACCTCTATGCCACCAGATGTCACCTAGGCCTGGTTACACCCTGCCAGGCAGGGTGCCAGCTCATGTGGGTCACCCATGTGGTGAGGTCCTCATGGCCACTGGGCATCACCTTGGACCAGTCACACACCACCTAATGGGGTGCCAGTTTGCAAGGGTCACCCATGTGATGTGGCTCTCACAGCTGCTGTGGATCACTTTGGCCTGCTCACACTGCAGCCTGCAGGGTGCAATCTCACACTTGCTACGATTGTGGCGAGGCTGTCATGGCCGCCAGGTGTCCCCTTGGCCTGGTCACAACCCACACAGCATGGTGCCACCTCTTGCAGGTCACCCATGTGGCAAGGCCATCTTGCTGCCGGGTGTCACCTCAGCTTGGTCACAACCTGCCCAGCAGGAAGACACCTAGTATAGGTCACCAGGGTTGCGAGGCTGTCACAGCCACAGGGTGTCCATTGGCCCCATCGCACCTTGCCTGGCAGGGTGCTACCATGTGTGTGCCACCCAAGTGGTGAGGCCATCACAGCCACCAGGTGCCACCTCAGCCCTGTAACACCCCACCTGGTGGGGTGCAACCTTGCACTTGCCACCCATGGTGCTGGGCCATCACAGCACCATGTGTCTCCTTGGCACCCTTACACCCTGCCCAGAGTGGTGGCACTTTGCAGGTTCCACCCACATTGCAAGGCCATTATGGCTGCTGGGTGTCACTTCAGCCCCACCACACCCTGCCTGGTGGGGTGTCAACTCATGTGATTCACCCATGTGGTGAGGCCATCAGGGATATCAGGCCTCACCTCAGCCCAGGCACATCCACCCTGTGGGGTGCCACCTTACATGTGTAAGCCATGTGGTGAGGCCGTCAGTGTTGCCAGGTCTCACCTCAGCCCAGGGACACCATGGCCGGCCAGGAGCCACTTCGTGCATGCCACCCACATGGCAAGGCCATGAAGGCCACGGGGTGTCACCTAGAATTATAAAACACAGCCCAACAGTGTACCACCTTGTGCATGCCATGCATGTGGTGATGCTGTCATGACAATCAGGTAACACCTTGAATTGGGCACACCCCATCAGGCAGGGTGCCATCTCGTGAGGGTAACCTGGGTTGCTAGGCCCTCTCGGCCACCAGGTGGCCCCTAGGCCCATGCAAACCCCACCCACCAGAGTGCCATCTCACAAGGGTCACACTTGTGGCATTTCCCTCACAGCAACAGGCTGTCACCTAGGCCCAGGCACATCCAGCCAAACAGGGTGCCACCGCGCATGTGTCAGCCATGTGGTGAGGCTGTAATGGCTGCCAGATGTCACCTCAGCTCAGTCACACCCTGCCCGGCAACAAGCCACCTCACATGGGTCATCCGTGTTGAGAGGCTGTCACAATCATGGGGTGTTGATTGGCCCCATCACACCCTGCTGGCAGGGTGCCACATCATGCATACCACCCAAGTGCTGAGGCCATTATGGTCACAAGGTGTAACCTTGGTCCAGTAACACCCCACCCAGATGGGTGCACCCTTGCCCTTGTCACACACATAGCTGCACCGTCAAAGCCACCGGGTGTCACCTAGACCCCCTCACATCCCACCTGCGGTGTGCCACTTTGCATGTGCCACCCATGTTGCAAGGCCATTATGGCTGCCAGATGTCACCTCAGATCCATCACACCCCACCTAGCAGGGTGCCACCTCACATCAGTCACCCACGTGCTGAGGCCATCAGGGCTGCCAGGTGTCACATCCACCTGGGCATATCCACCCAGTGGGGTGCCACCTCACATAGGTAACCCATGTGGCAAGTACATCATAGCTGCTGGCTGTCACCTCAGACCAGGCACATGCCACCTGATGGGGAGCCACTTTGCACCTGTCACCCGAGTGGCAAGGCCATCACAGAAGCTGTGTTTGACCTTGGCCAGGGCACATGCCGCCTGGTGGGATGCCACCACACCAGGGTCACCTATGTGGTGAGGCTGACATTCCATTGGGTTTCACCTCAGCCCAGTCACACATCACCTGGGGGCTGCCACCTCGCATGGGTCACCCACATGTTGATGCCCTCATGAATGCTGGGATTCACTTTCGCCAGGGCACACACCAACTGGAGGAGTGCCACATACTGTGGTGCATCTGCCTGATGAGGCCTGCATGGCAGCTGGGTGTCACCTAGACCTGGGCACTCCCCACCCATCACGGTGACACTTTGCACATGCCACCAGCATGGCGATGAGGTCAGGAGGCCGAGTTTCACCTCGGCTACTTCACAACCTGCCCAGTGGGGAGCCACATCATGCAGGTGATGCACATGGCAAGACCCTCATGGCCAGGGTGTCACTTAGGCCTGGTAACACCCTGCCCCACAGAGTGCCACTTCACACATATCACCCATGAGGCAAGGCCGTAATGGTCACTGGGTGTCACCTTGGCCCAGTTACACACTGCCTGGCTGTGTGCCACCATGTGTGGGTCTCCCGTGTGGCTAGGCCTTCATGCCCACTGGGTTTCACCTCAGAACTGGCACAACCCGCCCAGCTGGGTGCAACCTCATGTGGGTCACCCACGTATTGAGGCCATAATGGAAGTGGGGTTTGACCTTGGCCTGGGCAAATCCCACCCTGAGGGATGCCACTCCACATGTGCCATCTGCATGGTGAGGCCACCATGGCCACCAGGTGTCACCTCGGCCTTGGGTCACTCTGCCCAGTGGAGAGCAACCTCATGCATGCCACCCATGTGGTGAGGCCTTGTACAGGTCACCTGCATGGTGAGGCCATCACATCCACCAGGTGTCACTTTGGCACAGTCATGTGCTGCCCAACAGGTGGCCACATCACACTGGTCATCCACGTGGTAAGGCTGTCATGGCCCCTGAGTGTCACCTTGGCCTGGGCACACGCAACCCAGTGGGGTGCCACCCATGTGGTGAGGCCATCACAGAACCTGTGTTTGACCTTGACCCAGAAACACCTGCCCAGTGGGGTTCCAGCCTGCCAGGGTCACCCATGTGGTGAGGCCAACACACTGCCAGGTGTCACCTAGGCCTGGGCACACCCCACCTGGTGGGATGCTCCATCTCATTGGTCACCCGCATGTTGAGCACACTACTGTGGCCTGGTGGAACCTCTGCCCCATCACTCCCTACCTGGTGGGGTGCTACCTCGTACAGGCCACCCGCATGGCAAGGCCGTAACAACCACCAGGTGTCACCTCAGCCCCATTGTACTCCACCCATCAGGGTGCCACCTCACACGGGTCACCTGTGAGGCAAACCCATCATGGCCGCCAGGTGTCACATCAGTCCTGTCAAACCCCACCAGGTCAGGTACCACCTGACATATGTCACCAGCATGGCAAGGTCATCATGACCATGGTGTGTCACCTCAGCCCCATAACACACCACCTGGCAGGGTGAAACCTTGCATGAGCCACCCGGGTGGTGAAGACATCACAACCACTGAGTGTCAAAATGGCCCAGACACACACCTCATGGTGGAATGCCACCTCATGCAGGTCACCCATGTGGTGTGGCCGTCACAGACACCATGTGTCACCTCGGCCCCAACTCTCCCTACCTGATGGGGTGCTACCTCACATGTGCCACCCACATGACAATGCAGTCACAGCCACTAGCTGTCACCTCATCCCCATGACACCACACCTGGTGGGGTGTCATCTCTTGCATGCCACCCATGTGATGAGGACACCACAGCCACCAGGTGTCACCTTAGCTCAATCACACTCTGTCCTCCAGTGTGTCACCTCATGCAAGCCACCCGTGTTGTGAGTCCATCACTGTCATCAGGTGTCACCTCAACCCAGGTGCACCTCACCGTGTGCAATGCCACTTTGCACGAGTCACCTGAAATGTGAGGCCATCATGGCTGCCAGGTGTCACCTAGGCCTGGGCACACCCCACCTGGTGGGATGCTACATCTCATTGGTCACCCGCATGTTGAGGACATTACAGTGGCCTGCTGGAACCTCGGCCCCATCACTCCCTACCTGGTGGGGTGCTACCTCGTACATGCCACCCACATGGCAAGGCCGTCACAGCCACAAGGTGTCACCTCAGCCTGGTCACACCCACCCCAGTGGAGTGTCACCTTACACATGCCACCCATATTGCTCATCTGTCACACCAACCATGTGTCACCTCAACCTGGGTGCACCCCACCCAGCACTGGTAACCCACCTTGCAGGGCAATCACAGCAGCCAGGTGACACCTGGGCATGGGCACACCCCACCCAGCAGGATGCCACCTCATGCGGGTCACCAGTGTGTTGAGGCCCTCACGGCAGCCATGTTTCACCTAGGCCTGGGCACACCCCACCCAGTGGGGTTTCAACTCACGAATGGCACCCATGTAGTGAGGCCTTCATGGCTGCTGGTTGTCACCTTGGCCAAGTCATACACCACGGAGTGGGATGCCACCACACAGGGGTAACCAGCGTGGCGAGGCTGTCACAGCTGTCGGGTGTCATCTTGGCCCGTCCACGCCATGCACAGCTGGGTGCCACCTCATTCTAGCCACCCACGTGGCAAGTCATCTCAGTCACCATGTTTCACTTTGGCCCCATCACTCTAGGCCGGGTGGGGTGCGACAACACATGTGCTACCCCCATGATGAGGCAGTAACAGCCATAGTGTTTTACCTCATCCCCATGACACCATGCCCAGTGGGGTGTCATCTCTTGTGTGCCATCCATGTGGCAAGCCCATCATGGCTGCCGGGTGTCACCTCAGCCCGATCACACCCTACCTGGCAGGGCTAACCTCATGCATGCCACCCACATTGCAAGTCCAATGTGGTCGCTGTGTCATGTCAACCCAGTCACACCACACCATGCAGGATACCAAATCGCATGGGTCACCTGTGTTGTGAGGCCATCACAGCCACTGAGTGTCACCTCGGCCTGGGTACACCTCGCCCATTGGGATGTCACCTAGCATGTGCCTCCCACATGGTGCAGCACTCACGGCCACCAATTTCCAGCCCCGTCACTCCCTGACCAGAAGAATGTCACCTCGACATAGGACCTGCATGGCAAGGTGGTCACACCACTGGGTGTCACGTCTGCATGGTCACATCCCACCCCGCAGGTTGCCACCTGACAAAGGTCAACTGCATGGTGAAGCTGTCATGGCTGCCAGATGTCTCCTCTGCCTGAGCACACAATGCCTGGTGGGGAGCCACCATGCACAGATCACCCACGTGATGAGGCCCTCACAGCTGCCGGGTGTCACCTTGGTTGCTTTACCCACCACCCAGTGGGGTACCACCTCGTATGGGTGACCTGCATGGAGAAGCCATCACTGCCACTGGGTGACAGCTTAGCTCAGTCACACCATGTCTTGTGGGGAGCCACCTCACTTGGGTCACCCATGTGGTGAGGCTGTCATAGCCATGGGATGTCACCTTGACCCCTTCATAGCTTTCACAGCAGGTTGCCACCACGCTGGAGCCACCTAAGAGGCAAGGGATCATGACCACCACGTGTCATCTCAGCCATGTCACACCCCTCCAGGCAAGGTGCTACCTCACCCATGTCACCAGCATGGTGAGGCTACCAAGGCCACGAGGTGTCACCTAAGCCCACTCAGACACTGCCTGATGGGGTGCTACATAGTGCATGCTACTCACATGGCTAGGCCATCATGGCCACTGGGTGTCACTTCAGCCCCATCATTCCCCACCCTGCCAGCTGCCACCATGATGTGCCACCTGCATAGCTAGGCAATCACACCACTAGGTGCCACCTTGTCCCTGTGACACCACACCTGGCACCATGTCATCTCTTGTGTGTCCCCCATGTAGTGAGGCCATCACGGCCACTGGGTGTCACCTCTTCCTGGTCAATACCCACCTGCCAGGGTGTCAACTAGCATGTGCTTCCCTCAGGACGAGACCATCACAGCCACCAGGTGTCACCTCAGCCCGATCACACACTGCACAGTGGGGTGTCACCTGGTGCATGCCACCTGTGCTGCAAGTCTGTCTTGGTCAAAGTGTGTCACCTCAACCCGGGCATACCCCACCATGTGAGATGCCACCTCGCATGGTTACTCACGTTGTGAGCACCTCTATGCCACCAGATGTCACCTTGGCCTGGTTACACCCTGCCAGGCAGGGTGCCAGCTCATGTGGGTCACCCATGTGGTGAGGTCCTCATGGCCACTGGGCATCACCTTGGACCAGTCACACACCACCTAATGGGGTGCCAGTTTGCAAGGGTCACCCATGTGATGTGGCTCTCACAGCTGCTGTGGATCACTTTGGCCTGCTCACACTGCAGCCTGCAGGGTGCAATCTCACACTTGCTACGATTGTGGCGAGGCTGTCATGGCCGCCAGGTGTCCCCTTGGCCTGGTCACAACCCACACAGCATGGTGCCACCTCTTGCAGGTCACCCATGTGGCAAGGCCATCTTGCTGCCGGGTGTCACCTCAGCTTGGTCACAACCTGCCCAGCAGGAAGACACCTAGTATAGGTCACCAGGGTTGCGAGGCTGTCACAGCCACAGGGTGTCCATTGGCGCCATCGCACCTTGCCTGGCAGGGTGCTACCATGTGTGTGCCACCCAAGTGGTGAGGCCATCACAGCCACCAGGTGCCACCTCAGCCCTGTAACACCCCACCTGGTGGGGTGCAACCTTGCACTTGCCACCCATGGTGCTGGGCCATCACAGCACCATGTGTCTCCTTGGCACCCTTACACCCTGCCCAGAGTGGTGGCACTTTGCAGGTTCCACCCACATTGCAAGGCCATTATGGCTGCTGGGTGTCACTTCAGCCCCACCACACCCTGCCTGGTGGGGTGTCAACTCATGTGATTCACCCACGTGGTGAGGCCATCAGGGATATCAGGCCTCACCTCAGCCCAGGCACATCCACCCTGTGGGGTGCCACCTTACATGTGTAAGCCATGTGGTGAGGCCGTCAGTGTTGCCAGGTCTCACCTCAGCCCAGGGACACCATGGCCGGCCAGGAGCCACTTCGTGCATGCCACCCACATGGCAAGGCCATGAAGGCCACGGGGTGTCACCTAGAATTATAAAACACAGCCCAACAGTGTACCACCTTGTGCATGCCATGCATGTGGTGATGCTGTCATGACAATCAGGTAACACCTTGAATTGGGCACACCCCATCAGGCAGGGTGCCATCTCGTGAGGGTAACCTGGGTTGCTAGGCCCTCTCGGCCACCAGGTGGCCCCTAGGCCCATGCAAACCCCACCCACCAGAGTGCCATCTCACAAGGGTCACACTTGTGGCATTGCCCTCACAGCAACAGGCTGTCACCTAGGCCCAGGCACATCCAGCCAAACAGGGTGCCACCGCGCATGTGTCAGCCATGTGGTGAGGCTGTAATGGCTGCCAGATGTCACCTCAGCTCAGTCACACCCTGCCCGGCAACAAGCCACCTCACATGGGTCATCCGTGTTGAGAGGCTGTCACAATCATGGGGTGTTGATTGGCCCCATCACACCCTGCTGGCAGGGTGCCACATCATGCATACCACCCAAGTGCTGAGGCCATTATGGTCACAAGGTGTAACCTTGGTCCAGTAACACCCCACCCAGATGGGTGCACCCTTGCCCTTGTCACACACATAGCTGCACCGTCAAAGCCACCGGGTGTCACCTAGACCCCCTCACATCCCACCTGCGGTGTGCCACTTTGCATGTGCCACCCATGTTGCAAGGCCATTATGGCTGCCAGATGTCACCTCAGATCCATCACACCCCACCTAGCAGGGTGCCACCTCACATCAGTCACCCACGTGCTGAGGCCATCAGGGCTGCCAGGTGTCACATCCACCTGCGCATATCCACCCAGTGGGGTGCCACCTCACATAGGTAACCCATGTGGCAAGTACATCATAGCTGCTGGCTGTCACCTCAGACCAGGCACATGCCACCTGATGGGGAGCCACTTTGCACCTGTCACCCGAGTGGCAAGGCCATCACAGAAGCTGTGTTTGACCTTGGCCAGGGCACATGCCGCCTGGTGGGATGCCACCACACCAGGGTCACCTATGTGGTGAGGCTGACATTCCATTGGGTTTCACCTCAGCCCAGTCACACATCACCTGGGGGCTGCCACCTCGCATGGGTCACCCACATGTTGATGCCCTCATGAATGCTGGGATTCACTTTCACCAGGGCACACACCAACTGGAGGAGTGCCACATACTGTGGTGCATCTGCCTGATGAGGCCTGCATGGCAGCTGGGTGTCACCTAGACCTGGGCACTCCCCACCCATCACGGTGACACTTTGCACATGCCACCAGCATGGCGATGAGGTCAGGAGGCCGAGTTTCACCTCGGCTACTTCACAACCTGCCCAGTGGGGAGCCACATCATGCAGGTGATGCACATGGCAAGACCCTCATGGCCAGGGTGTCACTTAGGCCTGGTAACACCCTGCCCCACAGAGTGCCACTTCACACATATCACCCATGAGGCAAGGCCGTAATGGTCACTGGGTGTCACCTTGGCCCAGTTACACACTGCCTGGCTGTGTGCCACCATGTGTGGGTCTCCCGTGTGGCTAGGCCTTCATGCCCACTGGGTTTCACCTCAGAACTGGCACAACCCGCCCAGCTGGGTGCAACCTCATGTGGGTCACCCACGTATTGAGGCCATAATGGAAGTGGGGTTTGACCTTGGCCTGGGCAAATCCCACCCTGAGGGATGCCACTCCACATGTGCCATCTGCATGGTGAGGCCACCATGGCCACCAGGTGTCACCTCGGCCTTGGGTCACTCTGCCCAGTGGAGAGCAACCTCATGCATGCCACCCATGTGGTGAGGCCTTGTACAGGTCACCTGCATGGTGAGGCCATCACATCCACCAGGTGTCACTTTGGCACAGTCATGTGCTGCCCAACAGGTGGCCACATCACACTGGTCATCCACGTGGTAAGGCTGTCATGGCCCCTGAGTGTCACCTTGGCCTGGGCACACGCAACCCAGTGGGGTGCCACCCATGTGGTGAGGCCATCACAGAACCTGTGTTTGACCTTGGCCCAGAAACACCTGCCCAGTGGGGTTCCAGCCTGCCAGGGTCACCCATGTGGTGAGGCCAACACACTGCCAGGTGTCACCTAGGCCTGGGCACACCCCACCTGGTGGGATGCTCCATCTCATTGGTCACCCGCATGTTGAGCACACTACTGTGGCCTGGTGGAACCTCTGCCCCATCACTCCCTACCTGGTGGGGTGCTACCTCGTACAGGCCACCCGCATGGCAAGGCCGTAACAACCACCAGGTGTCACCTCAGCCCCATTGTACTCCACCCATCAGGGTGCCACCTCACACGGGTCACCTGTGAGGCAAACCCATCATGGCCGCCAGGTGTCACATCAGTCCTGTCAAACCCCACCAGGTCAGGTACCACCTGACATATGTCACCAGCATGGCAAGGTCATCATGACCATGGTGTGTCACCTCAGCCCCATAACACACCACCTGGCAGGGTGAAACCTTGCATGAGCCACCCGGGTGGTGAAGACATCACAACCACTGAGTGTCAAAATGGCCCAGACACACACCTCATGGTGGAATGCCACCTCATGCAGGTCACCCATGTGGTGTGGCCGTCACAGACACCATGTGTCACCTCGGCCCCAACTCTCCCTACCTGATGGGGTGCTACCTCACATGTGCCACCCACATGACAATGCAGTCACAGCCACTAGCTGTCACCTCATCCCCATGACACCACACCTGGTGGGGTGTCATCTCTTGCATGCCACCCATGTGATGAGGACACCACAGCCACCAGGTGTCACCTTAGCTCAATCACACTCTGTCCTCCAGTGTGTCACCTCATGCAAGCCACCCGTGTTGTGAGTCCATCACTGTCATCAGGTGTCACCTCAACCCAGGTGCACCTCACCGTGTGCAATGCCACTTTGCACGAGTCACCTGAAATGTGAGGCCATCATGGCTGCCAGGTGTCACCTAGGCCTGGGCACACCCCACCTGGTGGGATGCTACATCTCATTGGTCACCCGCATGTTGAGGACATTACAGTGGCCTGCTGGAACCTCGGCCCCATCACTCCCTACCTGGTGGGGTGCTACCTCGTACATGCCACCCACATGGCAAGGCCGTCACAGCCACAAGGTGTCACCTCAGCCTGGTCACACCCACCCCAGTGGAGTGTCACCTTACACATGCCACCCATATTGCTCATCTGTCACACCAACCATGTGTCACCTCAACCTGGGTGCACCCCACCCAGCACTGGTAACCCACCTTGCAGGGCAATCACAGCAGCCAGGTGACACCTGGGCATGGGCATACCCCACCCAGCAGGATGCCACCTCATGCGGGTCACCAGTGTGTTGAGGCCCTCACGGCAGCCATGTTTCACCTAGGCCTGGGCACACCCCACCCAGTGGGGTTTCAACTCATGAATGGCACCCATGTAGTGAGGCCTTCATGGCTGCTGGTTGTCACCTTGGCCAAGTCATACACCACCCAGTGGGATGCCACCACACAGGGGTAACCAGCGTGGCGAGGCTGTCACAGCTGTCGGGTGTCATCTTGGCCCGTCCACGCCATGCACAGCTGGGTGCCCCCTCATTCTAGCCACCCACGTGGCAAGTCATCTCAGTCACCACGTTTCACTTTGGCCCCATCACTCTAGGCCGGGTGGGGTGCGACAACACATGTGCTACCCCCATGGTGAGGCAGTAACAGCCATAGTGTTTTACCTCATCCCCATGACACCATGCCCAGTGGGGTGTCATCTCTTGTGTGCCATCCATGTGGCAAGCCCATCATGGCTGCCGGGTGTCACCTCAGCCCGATCACACCCTACCTGGCAGGGCTAACCTCATGCATGCCACCCACATTGCAAGTCCAATGTGGTCGCTGTGTCATGTCAACCCAGTCACACCACACCATGCAGGATACCAAATCGCATGGGTCACCTGTGTTGTGAGCCCATCACAGCCACTGAGTGTCACCTCGGCCTGGGTACACCTTGCCCATTGGGATGTCACCTAGCATGTGCCTCCCACATGGTGCAGCACTCACGGCCACCAATTTCCAACCCCGTCACTCCCTGACCAGAAGAATGTCACCTCGACATAGGACTTGCATGGCAAGGTGGTCACACCACTGGGTGTCACGTCTGCATGGTCACATCCCACCCCACAGGTTGCCACCTGACAAAGGTCAACTGCATGGTGAAGCTGTCATGGCTGCCAGATGTCTCCTCTGCCTGAGCACACAATGCCTGGTGGGGAGCCACCATGCACAGATCACCCACGTGATGAGGCCCTCACAGCTGCCGGGTGTTACCTTGGTTGCTTTACCCACCACCCAGTGGGGTACCACCTCGTATGGGTGACCTGCATGGAGAAGCCATCACTGCCACTGGGTGACAGCTTAGCTCAGTCACACCATGTCTTGTGGGGAGCCACCTCACTTGGGTCACCCATGTGGTGAGGCTGTCATAGCCATGGGATGTCAACTTAACCCCTTCATAGCTTTCACAGCAGGTTGCCACCACGCTGGAGCCACCTAAGAGGCAAGGGATCATGACCACCACGTGTCATCTCAGCCATGTCACACCCCTCCAGGCAAGGTGCTACCTCACCCATGTCACCAGCATGGTGAGGCTACCAAGGCCACGAGGTGTCACCTAAGCCCACTCAGACACTGCCTGATGGGGTGCTACATAGTGCATGCTACTCACATGGCTAGGCCATCATGGCCACTGGGTGTCACTTCAGCCCCATCATTCCCCGCCCTGCCAGGTGCCACCTTGATGTGCCACCTGCATAGCTAGGCAATCACACCACTAGGTGCCACCTTGTCCCTGTGACACCACACCTGGCACCATGTCATCTCTTGTGTGTCCCCCATGTAGTGAGGCCATCACGGCCACTGGGTGTCACCTCTTCCTGGTCAATACCCACCTGCCAGGGTGTCAACTAGCATGTGCTTCCCTCAGGACGAGACCATCACAGCCACCAGGTGTCACCTCAGCCCGATCACACACTGCACAGTGGGGTGTCACCTTGTGCATGCCACCTGTGCTGCAAGTCTGTCTTGGTCAAAGTGTGTCACCTCAACCCGGGCATACCCCACCATGTGAGATGCCACCTCGCATGGTTACTCACGTTGTGAGCACCTCTATGCCACCAGATGTCACCTTGGCCTGGTTACACCCTGCCAGGCAGGGTGCCAGCTCATGTGGGTCACCCATGTGGTGAGGTCCTCATGGCCACTGGGCATCACCTTGGACCAGTCACACACCACCTAACGGGGTGCCAGTTTGCAAGGGTCACCCATGTGATGTGGCTCTCACAGCTGCTGTGGATCACTTTGGCCTGCTCACACTGCAGCCTGCAGGGTGCAATCTCACACTTGCTACGATTGTGGCGAGGCTGTCATGGCCGCCAGGTGTCCCCTTGGCCTGGTCACAACCCACACAGCATGGTGCCACCTCTTGCAGGTCACCCATGTGGCAAGGCCATCTTGCTGCCGGGTGTCACCTCAGCTTGGTCACAACCTGCCCAGCAGGAAGACACCTAGTATAGGTCACCAGGGTTGCGAGGCTGTCACAGCCACAGGGTGTCCATTGGCCCCATCGCACCTTGCCTGGCAGGGTGCTACCATGTGTGTGCCACCCAAGTGGTGAGGCCATCACAGCCACCAGGTGCCACCTCAGCCCTGTAACACCCCACCTGGTGGGGTGCAACCTTGCACTTGCCACCCATGGTGCTGGGCCATCACAGCACCATGTGTCTCCTTGGCACCCTTACACCCTGCCCAGAGTGGTGGCACTTTGCAGGTTCCACCCACATTGCAAGGCCATTATGGCTGCTGGGTGTCACTTCAGCCCCACCACACCCTGCCTGGTGGGGTGTCAACTCATGTGATTCACCCACGTGGTGAGGCCATCAGGGATATCAGGCCTCACCTCAGCCCAGGCACATCCACCCTGTGGGGTGCCACCTTACATGTGTAAGCCATGTGGTGAGGCCGTCAGTGTTGCCAGGTCTCACCTCAGCCCAGGGACACCATGGCCGGCCAGGAGCCACTTCGTGCATGCCACCCACATGGCAAGGCCATGAAGGCCACGGGGTGTCACCTAGAATTATAAAACACAGCCCAACAGTGTACCACCTTGTGCATGCCATGCATGTGGTGATGCTGTCATGACAATCAGGTAACACCTTGAATTGGGCACACCCCATCAGGCAGGGTGCCATCTCGTGAGGGTAACCTGGGTTGCTAGGCCCTCTCGGCCACCAGGTGGCCCCTAGGCCCATGCAAACCCCACCCACCAGAGTGCCATCTCACAAGGGTCACACTTGTGGCATTTCCCTCACAGCAACAGGCTGTCACCTAGGCCCAGGCACATCCAGCCAAACAGGGTGCCACCGCGCATGTGTCAGCCATGTGGTGAGGCTGTAATGGCTGCCAGATGTCACCTCAGCTCAGTCACACCCTGCCCGGCAACAAGCCACCTCACATGGGTCATCCGTGTTGAGAGGCTGTCACAATCATGGGGTGTTGATTGGCCCCATCACACCCTGCTGGCAGGGTGCCACATCATGCATACCACCCAAGTGCTGAGGCCATTATGGTCACAAGGTGTAACCTTGGTCCAGTAACACCCCACCCAGATGGGTGCACCCTTGCCCTTGTCACACACATAGCTGCACCGTCAAAGCCACCGGGTGTCACCTAGACCCCCTCACATCCCACCTGCGGTGTGCCACTTTGCATGTGCCACCCATGTTGCAAGGCCATTATGGCTGCCAGATGTCACCTCAGATCCATCACACCCCACCTAGCAGGGTGCCACCTCACATCAGTCACCCACGTGCTGAGGCCATCAGGGCTGCCAGGTGTCACATCCACCTGGGCATATCCACCCAGTGGGGTGCCACCTCACATAGGTAACCCATGTGGCAAGTACATCATAGCTGCTGGCTGTCACCTCAGACCAGGCACATGCCACCTGATGGGGAGCCACTTTGCACCTGTCACCCGAGTGGCAAGGCCATCACAGAAGCTGTGTTTGACCTTGGCCAGGGCACATGCCGCCTGGTGGGATGCCACCACACCAGGGTCACCTATGTGGTGAGGCTGACATTCCATTGGGTTTCACCTCAGCCCAGTCACACATCACCTGGGGGCTGCCACCTCGCATGGGTCACCCACATGTTGATGCCCTCATGAATGCTGGGATTCACTTTCGCCAGGGCACACACCAACTGGAGGAGTGCCACATACTGTGGTGCATCTGCCTGATGAGGCCTGCATGGCAGCTGGGTGTCACCTAGACCTGGGCACTCCCCACCCATCACGGTGACACTTTGCACATGCCACCAGCATGGCGATGAGGTCAGGAGGCCGAGTTTCACCTCGGCTACTTCACAACCTGCCCAGTGGGGAGCCACATCATGCAGGTGATGCACATGGCAAGACCCTCATGGCCAGGGTGTCACTTAGGCCTGGTAACACCCTGCCCCACAGAGTGCCACTTCACACATATCACCCATGAGGCAAGGCCGTAATGGTCACTGGGTGTCACCTTGGCCCAGTTACACACTGCCTGGCTGTGTGCCACCATGTGTGGGTCTCCCGTGTGGCTAGGCCTTCATGCCCACTGGGTTTCACCTCAGAACTGGCACAACCCGCCCAGCTGGGTGCAACCTCATGTGGGTCACCCACGTATTGAGGCCATAATGGAAGTGGGGTTTGACCTTGGCCTGGGCAAATCCCACCCTGAGGGATGCCACTCCACATGTGCCATCTGCATGGTGAGGCCACCATGGCCACCAGGTGTCACCTCGGCCTTGGGTCACTCTGCCCAGTGGAGAGCAACCTCATGCATGCCACCCATGTGGTGAGGCCTTGTACAGGTCACCTGCATGGTGAGGCCATCACATCCACCAGGTGTCACTTTGGCACAGTCATGTGCTGCCCAACAGGTGGCCACATCACACTGGTCATCCACGTGGTAAGGCTGTCATGGCCCCTGAGTGTCACCTTGGCCTGGGCACACGCAACCCAGTGGGGTGCCACCCATGTGGTGAGGCCATCACAGAACCTGTGTTTGACCTTGACCCAGAAACACCTGCCCAGTGGGGTTCCAGCCTGCCAGGGTCACCCATGTGGTGAGGCCAACACACTGCCAGGTGTCACCTAGGCCTGGGCACACCCCACCTGGTGGGATGCTCCATCTCATTGGTCACCCGCATGTTGAGCACACTACTGTGGCCTGGTGGAACCTCTGCCCCATCACTCCCTACCTGGTGGGGTGCTACCTCGTACAGGCCACCCGCATGGCAAGGCCGTAACAACCACCAGGTGTCACCTCAGCCCCATTGTACTCCACCCATCAGGGTGCCACCTCACACGGGTCACCTGTGAGGCAAACCCATCATGGCCGCCAGGTGTCACATCAGTCCTGTCAAACCCCACCAGGTCAGGTACCACCTGACATATGTCACCAGCATGGCAAGGTCATCATGACCATGGTGTGTCACCTCAGCCCCATAACACACCACCTGGCAGGGTGAAACCTTGCATGAGCCACCCGGGTGGTGAAGACATCACAACCACTGAGTGTCAAAATGGCCCAGACACACACCTCATGGTGGAATGCCACCTCATGCAGGTCACCCATGTGGTGTGGCCGTCACAGACACCATGTGTCACCTCGGCCCCAACTCTCCCTACCTGATGGGGTGCTACCTCACATGTGCCACCCACATGACAATGCAGTCACAGCCACTAGCTGTCACCTCATCCCCATGACACCACACCTGGTGGGGTGTCATCTCTTGCATGCCACCCATGTGATGAGGACACCACAGCCACCAGGTGTCACCTTAGCTCAATCACACTCTGTCCTCCAGTGTGTCACCTCATGCAAGCCACCCGTGTTGTGAGTCCATCACTGTCATCAGGTGTCACCTCAACCCAGGTGCACCTCACCGTGTGCAATGCCACTTTGCACGAGTCACCTGAAATGTGAGGCCATCATGGCTGCCAGGTGTCACCTAGGCCTGGGCACACCCCACCTGGTGGGATGCTACATCTCATTGGTCACCCGCATGTTGAGGACATTACAGTGGCCTGCTGGAACCTCGGCCCCATCACTCCCTACCTGGTGGGGTGCTACCTCGTACATGCCACCCACATGGCAAGGCCGTCACAGCCACAAGGTGTCACCTCAGCCTGGTCACACCCACCCCAGTGGAGTGTCACCTTACACATGCCACCCATATTGCTCATCTGTCACACCAACCATGTGTCACCTCAACCTGGGTGCACCCCACCCAGCACTGGTAACCCACCTTGCAGGGCAATCACAGCAGCCAGGTGACACCTGGGCATGGGCACACCCCACCCAGCAGGATGCCACCTCATGCGGGTCACCAGTGTGTTGAGGCCCTCACGGCAGCCATGTTTCACCTAGGCCTGGGCACACCCCACCCAGTGGGGTTTCAACTCACGAATGGCACCCATGTAGTGAGGCCTTCATGGCTGCTGGTTGTCACCTTGGCCAAGTCATACACCACGGAGTGGGATGCCACCACACAGGGGTAACCAGCGTGGCGAGGCTGTCACAGCTGTCGGGTGTCATCTTGGCCCGTCCACGCCATGCACAGCTGGGTGCCACCTCATTCTAGCCACCCACGTGGCAAGTCATCTCAGTCACCATGTTTCACTTTGGCCCCATCACTCTAGGCCGGGTGGGGTGCGACAACACATGTGCTACCCCCATGATGAGGCAGTAACAGCCATAGTGTTTTACCTCATCCCCATGACACCATGCCCAGTGGGGTGTCATCTCTTGTGTGCCATCCATGTGGCAAGCCCATCATGGCTGCCGGGTGTCACCTCAGCCCGATCACACCCTACCTGGCAGGGCTAACCTCATGCATGCCACCCACATTGCAAGTCCAATGTGGTCGCTGTGTCATGTCAACCCAGTCACACCACACCATGCAGGATACCAAATCGCATGGGTCACCTGTGTTGTGAGGCCATCACAGCCACTGAGTGTCACCTCGGCCTGGGTACACCTCGCCCATTGGGATGTCACCTAGCATGTGCCTCCCACATGGTGCAGCACTCACGGCCACCAATTTCCAGCCCCGTCACTCCCTGACCAGAAGAATGTCACCTCGACATAGGACCTGCATGGCAAGGTGGTCACACCACTGGGTGTCACGTCTGCATGGTCACATCCCACCCCGCAGGTTGCCACCTGACAAAGGTCAACTGCATGGTGAAGCTGTCATGGCTGCCAGATGTCTCCTCTGCCTGAGCACACAATGCCTGGTGGGGAGCCACCATGCACAGATCACCCACGTGATGAGGCCCTCACAGCTGCCGGGTGTCACCTTGGTTGCTTTACCCACCACCCAGTGGGGTACCACCTCGTATGGGTGACCTGCATGGAGAAGCCATCACTGCCACTGGGTGACAGCTTAGCTCAGTCACACCATGTCTTGTGGGGAGCCACCTCACTTGGGTCACCCATGTGGTGAGGCTGTCATAGCCATGGGATGTCACCTTGACCCCTTCATAGCTTTCACAGCAGGTTGCCACCACGCTGGAGCCACCTAAGAGGCAAGGGATCATGACCACCACGTGTCATCTCAGCCATGTCACACCCCTCCAGGCAAGGTGCTACCTCACCCATGTCACCAGCATGGTGAGGCTACCAAGGCCACGAGGTGTCACCTAAGCCCACTCAGACACTGCCTGATGGGGTGCTACATAGTGCATGCTACTCACATGGCTAGGCCATCATGGCCACTGGGTGTCACTTCAGCCCCATCATTCCCCACCCTGCCAGCTGCCACCATGATGTGCCACCTGCATAGCTAGGCAATCACACCACTAGGTGCCACCTTGTCCCTGTGACACCACACCTGGCACCATGTCATCTCTTGTGTGTCCCCCATGTAGTGAGGCCATCACGGCCACTGGGTGTCACCTCTTCCTGGTCAATACCCACCTGCCAGGGTGTCAACTAGCATGTGCTTCCCTCAGGACGAGACCATCACAGCCACCAGGTGTCACCTCAGCCCGATCACACACTGCACAGTGGGGTGTCACCTGGTGCATGCCACCTGTGCTGCAAGTCTGTCTTGGTCAAAGTGTGTCACCTCAACCCGGGCATACCCCACCATGTGAGATGCCACCTCGCATGGTTACTCACGTTGTGAGCACCTCTATGCCACCAGATGTCACCTTGGCCTGGTTACACCCTGCCAGGCAGGGTGCCAGCTCATGTGGGTCACCCATGTGGTGAGGTCCTCATGGCCACTGGGCATCACCTTGGACCAGTCACACACCACCTAATGGGGTGCCAGTTTGCAAGGGTCACCCATGTGATGTGGCTCTCACAGCTGCTGTGGATCACTTTGGCCTGCTCACACTGCAGCCTGCAGGGTGCAATCTCACACTTGCTACGATTGTGGCGAGGCTGTCATGGCCGCCAGGTGTCCCCTTGGCCTGGTCACAACCCACACAGCATGGTGCCACCTCTTGCAGGTCACCCATGTGGCAAGGCCATCTTGCTGCCGGGTGTCACCTCAGCTTGGTCACAACCTGCCCAGCAGGAAGACACCTAGTATAGGTCACCAGGGTTGCGAGGCTGTCACAGCCACAGGGTGTCCATTGGCGCCATCGCACCTTGCCTGGCAGGGTGCTACCATGTGTGTGCCACCCAAGTGGTGAGGCCATCACAGCCACCAGGTGCCACCTCAGCCCTGTAACACCCCACCTGGTGGGGTGCAACCTTGCACTTGCCACCCATGGTGCTGGGCCATCACAGCACCATGTGTCTCCTTGGCACCCTTACACCCTGCCCAGAGTGGTGGCACTTTGCAGGTTCCACCCACATTGCAAGGCCATTATGGCTGCTGGGTGTCACTTCAGCCCCACCACACCCTGCCTGGTGGGGTGTCAACTCATGTGATTCACCCACGTGGTGAGGCCATCAGGGATATCAGGCCTCACCTCAGCCCAGGCACATCCACCCTGTGGGGTGCCACCTTACATGTGTAAGCCATGTGGTGAGGCCGTCAGTGTTGCCAGGTCTCACCTCAGCCCAGGGACACCATGGCCGGCCAGGAGCCACTTCGTGCATGCCACCCACATGGCAAGGCCATGAAGGCCACGGGGTGTCACCTAGAATTATAAAACACAGCCCAACAGTGTACCACCTTGTGCATGCCATGCATGTGGTGATGCTGTCATGACAATCAGGTAACACCTTGAATTGGGCACACCCCATCAGGCAGGGTGCCATCTCGTGAGGGTAACCTGGGTTGCTAGGCCCTCTCGGCCACCAGGTGGCCCCTAGGCCCATGCAAACCCCACCCACCAGAGTGCCATCTCACAAGGGTCACACTTGTGGCATTGCCCTCACAGCAACAGGCTGTCACCTAGGCCCAGGCACATCCAGCCAAACAGGGTGCCACCGCGCATGTGTCAGCCATGTGGTGAGGCTGTAATGGCTGCCAGATGTCACCTCAGCTCAGTCACACCCTGCCCGGCAACAAGCCACCTCACATGGGTCATCCGTGTTGAGAGGCTGTCACAATCATGGGGTGTTGATTGGCCCCATCACACCCTGCTGGCAGGGTGCCACATCATGCATACCACCCAAGTGCTGAGGCCATTATGGTCACAAGGTGTAACCTTGGTCCAGTAACACCCCACCCAGATGGGTGCACCCTTGCCCTTGTCACACACATAGCTGCACCGTCAAAGCCACCGGGTGTCACCTAGACCCCCTCACATCCCACCTGCGGTGTGCCACTTTGCATGTGCCACCCATGTTGCAAGGCCATTATGGCTGCCAGATGTCACCTCAGATCCATCACACCCCACCTAGCAGGGTGCCACCTCACATCAGTCACCCACGTGCTGAGGCCATCAGGGCTGCCAGGTGTCACATCCACCTGCGCATATCCACCCAGTGGGGTGCCACCTCACATAGGTAACCCATGTGGCAAGTACATCATAGCTGCTGGCTGTCACCTCAGACCAGGCACATGCCACCTGATGGGGAGCCACTTTGCACCTGTCACCCGAGTGGCAAGGCCATCACAGAAGCTGTGTTTGACCTTGGCCAGGGCACATGCCGCCTGGTGGGATGCCACCACACCAGGGTCACCTATGTGGTGAGGCTGACATTCCATTGGGTTTCACCTCAGCCCAGTCACACATCACCTGGGGGCTGCCACCTCGCATGGGTCACCCACATGTTGATGCCCTCATGAATGCTGGGATTCACTTTCGCCAGGGCACACACCAACTGGAGGAGTGCCACATACTGTGGTGCATCTGCCTGATGAGGCCTGCATGGCAGCTGGGTGTCACCTAGACCTGGGCACTCCCCACCCATCACGGTGACACTTTGCACATGCCACCAGCATGGCGATGAGGTCAGGAGGCCGAGTTTCACCTCGGCTACTTCACAACCTGCCCAGTGGGGAGCCACATCATGCAGGTGATGCACATGGCAAGACCCTCATGGCCAGGGTGTCACTTAGGCCTGGTAACACCCTGCCCCACAGAGTGCCACTTCACACATATCACCCATGAGGCAAGGCCGTAATGGTCACTGGGTGTCACCTTGGCCCAGTTACACACTGCCTGGCTGTGTGCCACCATGTGTGGGTCTCCCGTGTGGCTAGGCCTTCATGCCCACTGGGTTTCACCTCAGAACTGGCACAACCCGCCCAGCTGGGTGCAACCTCATGTGGGTCACCCACGTATTGAGGCCATAATGGAAGTGGGGTTTGACCTTGGCCTGGGCAAATCCCACCCTGAGGGATGCCACTCCACATGTGCCATCTGCATGGTGAGGCCACCATGGCCACCAGGTGTCACCTCGGCCTTGGGTCACTCTGCCCAGTGGAGAGCAACCTCATGCATGCCACCCATGTGGTGAGGCCTTGTACAGGTCACCTGCATGGTGAGGCCATCACATCCACCAGGTGTCACTTTGGCACAGTCATGTGCTGCCCAACAGGTGGCCACATCACACTGGTCATCCACGTGGTAAGGCTGTCATGGCCCCTGAGTGTCACCTTGGCCTGGGCACACGCAACCCAGTGGGGTGCCACCCATGTGGTGAGGCCATCACAGAACCTGTGTTTGACCTTGGCCCAGAAACACCTGCCCAGTGGGGTTCCAGCCTGCCAGGGTCACCCATGTGGTGAGGCCAACACACTGCCAGGTGTCACCTAGGCCTGGGCACACCCCACCTGGTGGGATGCTCCATCTCATTGGTCACCCGCATGTTGAGCACACTACTGTGGCCTGGTGGAACCTCTGCCCCATCACTCCCTACCTGGTGGGGTGCTACCTCGTACAGGCCACCCGCATGGCAAGGCCGTAACAACCACCAGGTGTCACCTCAGCCCCATTGTACTCCACCCATCAGGGTGCCACCTCACACGGGTCACCTGTGAGGCAAACCCATCATGGCCGCCAGGTGTCACATCAGTCCTGTCAAACCCCACCAGGTCAGGTACCACCTGACATATGTCACCAGCATGGCAAGGTCATCATGACCATGGTGTGTCACCTCAGCCCCATAACACACCACCTGGCAGGGTGAAACCTTGCATGAGCCACCCGGGTGGTGAAGACATCACAACCACTGAGTGTCAAAATGGCCCAGACACACACCTCATGGTGGAATGCCACCTCATGCAGGTCACCCATGTGGTGTGGCCGTCACAGACACCATGTGTCACCTCGGCCCCAACTCTCCCTACCTGATGGGGTGCTACCTCACATGTGCCACCCACATGACAATGCAGTCACAGCCACTAGCTGTCACCTCATCCCCATGACACCACACCTGGTGGGGTGTCATCTCTTGCATGCCACCCATGTGATGAGGACACCACAGCCACCAGGTGTCACCTTAGCTCAATCACACTCTGTCCTCCAGTGTGTCACCTCATGCAAGCCACCCGTGTTGTGAGTCCATCACTGTCATCAGGTGTCACCTCAACCCAGGTGCACCTCACCGTGTGCAATGCCACTTTGCACGAGTCACCTGAAATGTGAGGCCATCATGGCTGCCAGGTGTCACCTAGGCCTGGGCACACCCCACCTGGTGGGATGCTACATCTCATTGGTCACCCGCATGTTGAGGACATTACAGTGGCCTGCTGGAACCTCGGCCCCATCACTCCCTACCTGGTGGGGTGCTACCTCGTACATGCCACCCACATGGCAAGGCCGTCACAGCCACAAGGTGTCACCTCAGCCTGGTCACACCCACCCCAGTGGAGTGTCACCTTACACATGCCACCCATATTGCTCATCTGTCACACCAACCATGTGTCACCTCAACCTGGGTGCACCCCACCCAGCACTGGTAACCCACCTTGCAGGGCAATCACAGCAGCCAGGTGACACCTGGGCATGGGCATACCCCACCCAGCAGGATGCCACCTCATGCGGGTCACCAGTGTGTTGAGGCCCTCACGGCAGCCATGTTTCACCTAGGCCTGGGCACACCCCACCCAGTGGGGTTTCAACTCATGAATGGCACCCATGTAGTGAGGCCTTCATGGCTGCTGGTTGTCACCTTGGCCAAGTCATACACCACCCAGTGGGATGCCACCACACAGGGGTAACCAGCGTGGCGAGGCTGTCACAGCTGTCGGGTGTCATCTTGGCCCGTCCACGCCATGCACAGCTGGGTGCCCCCTCATTCTAGCCACCCACGTGGCAAGTCATCTCAGTCACCACGTTTCACTTTGGCCCCATCACTCTAGGCCGGGTGGGGTGCGACAACACATGTGCTACCCCCATGGTGAGGCAGTAACAGCCATAGTGTTTTACCTCATCCCCATGACACCATGCCCAGTGGGGTGTCATCTCTTGTGTGCCATCCATGTGGCAAGCCCATCATGGCTGCCGGGTGTCACCTCAGCCCGATCACACCCTACCTGGCAGGGCTAACCTCATGCATGCCACCCACATTGCAAGTCCAATGTGGTCGCTGTGTCATGTCAACCCAGTCACACCACACCATGCAGGATACCAAATCGCATGGGTCACCTGTGTTGTGAGCCCATCACAGCCACTGAGTGTCACCTCGGCCTGGGTACACCTTGCCCATTGGGATGTCACCTAGCATGTGCCTCCCACATGGTGCAGCACTCACGGCCACCAATTTCCAACCCCGTCACTCCCTGACCAGAAGAATGTCACCTCGACATAGGACTTGCATGGCAAGGTGGTCACACCACTGGGTGTCACGTCTGCATGGTCACATCCCACCCCACAGGTTGCCACCTGACAAAGGTCAACTGCATGGTGAAGCTGTCATGGCTGCCAGATGTCTCCTCTGCCTGAGCACACAATGCCTGGTGGGGAGCCACCATGCACAGATCACCCACGTGATGAGGCCCTCACAGCTGCCGGGTGTTACCTTGGTTGCTTTACCCACCACCCAGTGGGGTACCACCTCGTATGGGTGACCTGCATGGAGAAGCCATCACTGCCACTGGGTGACAGCTTAGCTCAGTCACACCATGTCTTGTGGGGAGCCACCTCACTTGGGTCACCCATGTGGTGAGGCTGTCATAGCCATGGGATGTCAACTTAACCCCTTCATAGCTTTCACAGCAGGTTGCCACCACGCTGGAGCCACCTAAGAGGCAAGGGATCATGACCACCACGTGTCATCTCAGCCATGTCACACCCCTCCAGGCAAGGTGCTACCTCACCCATGTCACCAGCATGGTGAGGCTACCAAGGCCACGAGGTGTCACCTAAGCCCACTCAGACACTGCCTGATGGGGTGCTACATAGTGCATGCTACTCACATGGCTAGGCCATCATGGCCACTGGGTGTCACTTCAGCCCCATCATTCCCCGCCCTGCCAGGTGCCACCTTGATGTGCCACCTGCATAGCTAGGCAATCACACCACTAGGTGCCACCTTGTCCCTGTGACACCACACCTGGCACCATGTCATCTCTTGTGTGTCCCCCATGTAGTGAGGCCATCACGGCCACTGGGTGTCACCTCTTCCTGGTCAATACCCACCTGCCAGGGTGTCAACTAGCATGTGCTTCCCTCAGGACGAGACCATCACAGCCACCAGGTGTCACCTCAGCCCGATCACACACTGCACAGTGGGGTGTCACCTTGTGCATGCCACCTGTGCTGCAAGTCTGTCTTGGTCAAAGTGTGTCACCTCAACCCGGGCATACCCCACCATGTGAGATGCCACCTCGCATGGTTACTCACGTTGTGAGCACCTCTATGCCACCAGATGTCACCTTGGCCTGGTTACACCCTGCCAGGCAGGGTGCCAGCTCATGTGGGTCACCCATGTGGTGAGGTCCTCATGGCCACTGGGCATCACCTTGGACCAGTCACACACCACCTAACGGGGTGCCAGTTTGCAAGGGTCACCCATGTGATGTGGCTCTCACAGCTGCTGTGGATCACTTTGGCCTGCTCACACTGCAGCCTGCAGGGTGCAATCTCACACTTGCTACGATTGTGGCGAGGCTGTCATGGCCGCCAGGTGTCCCCTTGGCCTGGTCACAACCCACACAGCATGGTGCCACCTCTTGCAGGTCACCCATGTGGCAAGGCCATCTTGCTGCCGGGTGTCACCTCAGCTTGGTCACAACCTGCCCAGCAGGAAGACACCTAGTATAGGTCACCAGGGTTGCGAGGCTGTCACAGCCACAGGGTGTCCATTGGCCCCATCGCACCTTGCCTGGCAGGGTGCTACCATGTGTGTGCCACCCAAGTGGTGAGGCCATCACAGCCACCAGGTGCCACCTCAGCCCTGTAACACCCCACCTGGTGGGGTGCAACCTTGCACTTGCCACCCATGGTGCTGGGCCATCACAGCACCATGTGTCTCCTTGGCACCCTTACACCCTGCCCAGAGTGGTGGCACTTTGCAGGTTCCACCCACATTGCAAGGCCATTATGGCTGCTGGGTGTCACTTCAGCCCCACCACACCCTGCCTGGTGGGGTGTCAACTCATGTGATTCACCCACGTGGTGAGGCCATCAGGGATATCAGGCCTCACCTCAGCCCAGGCACATCCACCCTGTGGGGTGCCACCTTACATGTGTAAGCCATGTGGTGAGGCCGTCAGTGTTGCCAGGTCTCACCTCAGCCCAGGGACACCATGGCCGGCCAGGAGCCACTTCGTGCATGCCACCCACATGGCAAGGCCATGAAGGCCACGGGGTGTCACCTAGAATTATAAAACACAGCCCAACAGTGTACCACCTTGTGCATGCCATGCATGTGGTGATGCTGTCATGACAATCAGGTAACACCTTGAATTGGGCACACCCCATCAGGCAGGGTGCCATCTTGTGAGGGTAACCTGGGTTGCTAGGCCCTCTCGGCCACCAGGTGGCCCCTAGGCCCATGCAAACCCCACCCACCAGAGTGCCATCTCACAAGGGTCACACTTGTGGCATTGCCCACACAGCAACAGGCTGTCACCTAGGCCCAGGCACATCCAGCCAAACAGGGTGCCACCGCGCATGTGTCAGCCATGTGGTGAGGCTGTAATGGCTGCCAGATGTCACCTCAGCTCAGTCACACCCTGCCCGGCAACAAGCCACCTCACATGGGTCATCCGTGTTGAGAGGCTGTCACAATCATGGGGTGTCGATTGGCCCCATCACACCCTGCTGGCAGGGTGCCACATCATGCATACCACCCAAGTGCTGAGGCCATTATGGTCACAAGGTGTAACCTTGGTCCAGTAACACCCCACCCAGATGGGTGCACCCTTGCCCTTGTCACACACATAGCTGCACCGTCAAAGCCACCGGGTGTCACCTAGACCCCCTCACATCCCACCTGCGGTGTGCCACTGTGCATGTGCCACCCATGTTGCAAGGCCATTATGGCTGCCAGATGTCACCTCAGATCCATCACACCCCACCTAGCAGGGTGCCACCTCACATCAGTCACCCACGTGCTGAGGCCATCAGGGCTGCCAGGTGTCACATCCACCTGGGCATATCCACCCAGTGGGGTGCCACCTCACATAGGTAACCCATGTGGCAAGTACCTCATAGCTGCTGGCTGTCACCTCAGACCAGGCACATGCCACCTGATGGGGAGCCACTTTGCACCTGTCACCCGAGTGGCAAGGCCATCACAGAAGCTGTGTTTGACCTTGGCCAGGGCACATGCCGCCTGGTGGGATGCCACCACACCAGGGTCACCTATGTGGTGAGGCTGACATTCCATTGGGTTTCACCTCAGCCCAGTCACACATCACCTGGGGGCTGCCACCTCGCATGGGTCACCCACATGTTGATGCCCTCATGAATGCTGGGATTCACTTTCGCCAGGGCACACACCAACTGGAGGAGTGCCACATACTGTGGTGCATCTGCCTGATGAGGCCTGCATGGCAGCTGGGTGTCACCTAGACCTGGGCACTCCCCACCCATCACGGTGACACTTTGCACATGCCACCAGCATGGCGATGAGGTCAGGAGGCCGAGTTTCACCTCGGCTACTTCACAACCTGCCCAGTGGGGAGCCACATCATGCAGGTGATGCACATGGCAAGACCCTCATGGCCAGGGTGTCACTTAGGCCTGGTAACACCCTGCCCCACAGAGTG
The DNA here is from genome assembly GCF_030028045.1 of Hippopotamus amphibius kiboko. Classification (NCBI taxonomy): domain Eukaryota; kingdom Metazoa; phylum Chordata; class Mammalia; order Artiodactyla; family Hippopotamidae; genus Hippopotamus; species Hippopotamus amphibius. Next base: position 101,391,964 of record NC_080188.1, on the reverse strand, counting down.
CCACTTCACACATATCACCCATGAGGCAAGGCCGTAATGGTCACTGGGTGTCACCTTGGCCCAGTTACACACTGCCTGGCTGTGTGCCACCATGTGTGGGTCTCCCGTGTGGCTAGGCCTTCATGCCCACTGGGTTTCACCTCAGAACTGGCACAACCCGCCCAGCTGGGTGCAACCTCATGTGGGTCACCCACGTATTGAGGCCATAATGGAAGTGGGGTTTGACCTTGGCCTGGGCAAATCCCACCCTGAGGGATGCCACTCCACATGTGCCATCTGCATGGTGAGGCCACCATGGCCACCAGGTGTCACCTCGGCCTTGGGTCACTCTGCCCAGTGGAGAGCAACCTCATGCATGCCACCCATGTGGTGAGGCCTTGTACAGGTCACCTGCATGGTGAGGCCATCACATCCACCAGGTGTCACTTTGGCACAGTCATGTGCTGCCCAACAGGTGGCCACATCACACTGGTCATCCACGTGGTAAGGCTGTCATGGCCCCTGAGTGTCACCTTGGCCTGGGCACACGCAACCCAGTGGGGTGCCACCCATGTGGTGAGGCCATCACAGAACCTGTGTTTGACCTTGGCCCAGAAACACCTGCCCAGTGGGGTTCCAGCCTGCCAGGGTCACCCATGTGGTGAGGCCAACACACTGCCAGGTGTCACCTAGGCCTGGGCACACCCCACCTGGTGGGATGCTCCATCTCATTGGTCACCCGCATGTTGAGCACACTACTGTGGCCTGGTGGAACCTCTGCCCCATCACTCCCTACCTGGTGGGGTGCTACCTCGTACAGGCCACCCGCATGGCAAGGCCGTAACAACCACCAGGTGTCACCTCAGCCCCATTGTACTCCACCCATCAGGGTGCCACCTCACACGGGTCACCTGTGAGGCAAACCCATCATGGCCGCCAGGTGTCACATCAGTCCTGTCAAACCCCACCAGGTCAGGTACCACCTGACATATGTCACCAGCATGGCAAGGTCATCATGACCATGGTGTGTCACCTCAGCCCCATAACACACCACCTGGCAGGGTGAAACCTTGCATGAGCCACCCGGGTGGTGAAGACATCACAGCCACTGAGTGTCAAAATGGCCCAGACACACACCTCATGGTGGAATGCCACCTCATGCAGGTCACCCATGTGGTGTGGCCGTCACAGCCACCATGTGTCACCTCGGCCCCAACTCTCCCTACCTGATGGGGTGCTACCTCACATGTGCCACCCACATGACAATGCAGTCACAGCCACTAGCTGTCACCTCATCCCCATGACACCACACCTGGTGGGGTGTCATCTCTTGCATGCCACCCATGTGATGAGGACACCACAGCCACCAGGTGTCACCTTAGCTCAATCACACTCTGTCCTCCAGTGTGTCACCTCATGCAAGCCACCCGTGTTGTGAGTCCATCACTGTCATCAGGTGTCACCTCAACCCAGGTGCACCTCGCCGTGTGCAATGCCACTTTGCACGAGTCACCTGAAATGTGAGGCCATCATGGCTGCCAGGTGTCACCTAGGCCTGGGCACACCCCACCTGGTGGGATGCTACATCTCATTGGTCACCCGCATGTTGAGGACATTACAGTGGCCTGCTGGAACCTCGGCCCCATCACTCCCTACCTGGTGGGGTGCTACCTCGTACATGCCACCCACATGGCAAGGCCGTCACAGCCACAAGGTGTCACCTCAGCCTGGTCACACCCACCCCAGTGGAGTGTCACCTTACACATGCCACCCATATTGCTCATCTGTCACACCAACCATGTGTCACCTCAACCTGGGTGCACCCCACCCAGCACTGGTAACCCACCTTGCAGGGCAATCACAGCAGCCAGGTGACACCTGGGCATGGGCACACCCCACCCAGCAGGATACCACCTCATGCGGGTCACCAGTGTGTTGAGGCCCTCACGGCAGCCATGTTTCACCTAGGCCTGGGCACACCCCACCCAGTGGGGTTTCAACTCACGAATGGCACCCATGTAGTGAGGCCTTCATGGCTGCTGGTTGTCACCTTGGCCAAGTCATACACCACCCAGTGGGATGCCACCACACAGGGGTAACCAGCGTGGCGAGGCTGTCACAGCTGTCGGGTGTCATCTTGGCCCGTCCACGCCATGCACAGCTGGGTGCCACCTCATTCTAGCCACCCACGTGGCAAGTCATCTCAGTCACCATGTTTCCCTTTGGCCCCATCACTCTAGGCCGGGTGGGGTGCGACAACACATGTGCTACCCCCATGGTGAGGCAGTAACAGCCATAGTGTTTTACCTCATCCCCATGACACCATGCCCAGTGGGGTGTCATCTCTTGTGTGCCATCCATGTGGCAAGCCCATCATGGCTGCCGGGTGTCACCTCAGCCCGATCACACCCTACCTGGCAGGGCTAACCTCATGCATGCCACCCACATTGCAAGTCCAATGTGGTCGCTGTGTCATGTCAACCCAGTCACACCACACCATGCAGGATACCAAATCGCATGGGTCACCTGTGTTGTGAGGCCATCACAGCCACTGAGTGTCACCTCGGCCTGGGTACACCTTGCCCATTGGGATGTCACCTAGCATGTGCCTCCCACATGGTGCAGCACTCACGGCCACCAATTTCCAGCCCCGTCACTCCCTGACCAGAAGAATGTCACCTCGACATAGGACCTGCATGGCAAGGTGGTCACACCACTGGGTGTCACGTCTGCATGGTCACATCCCACCCCGCAGGTTGCCACCTGGCAAAGGTCAACTGCATGGTGAAGCTGTCATGGCTGCCAGATGTCTCCTCTGCCTGAGCACACAATGCCTGGTGGGGAGCCACCATGCACAGATCACCCACGTGATGAGGCCCTCACAGCTGCCGGGTGTCACCTTGGTTGCTTTACCCACCACCCAGTGGGGTACCACCTCGTATGGGTGACCTGCATGGAGAAGCCATCACTGCCACTGGGTGACAGCTTAGCTCAGTCACACCATGTCTTGTGGGGAGCCACCTCACTTGGGTCACCCATGTGGTGAGGCTGTCATAGCCATGGGATGTCAACTTAACCCCTTCATAGCTTTCACAGCAGGTTGCCACCACGCTGGAGCCACCTAAGAGGCAAGGGATCATGACCACCACGTGTCATCTCAGCCATGTCACACCCCTCCAGGCAAGGTGCTACCTCACCCATGTCACCAGCATGGTGAGGCTACCAAGGCCACGAGGTGTCACCTAAGCCCACTCAGACACTGCCTGATGGGGTGCTACATAGTGCATGCTACTCACATGGCTAGGCCATCATGGCCACTGGGTGTCACTTCAGCCCCATCATTCCCCACCCTGCCAGGTGCCACCTTGATGTGCCACCTGCATAGCTAGGCAATCACACCACTAGGTGCCACCTTGTCCCTGTGACACCACACCTGGCACCATGTCATCTCTTGTGTGTCCCCCATGTAGTGAGGCCATCACGGCCACTGGGTGTCACCTCTTCCTGGTCAATACCCACCTGCCAGGGTGTCAACTAGCATGTGCTTCCCTCAGGACGAGACCATCACAGCCACCAGGTGTCACCTCAGCCCGATCACACACTGCACAGTGGGGTGTCACCTGGTGCATGCCACCTGTGCTGCAAGTCTGTCTCGGTCAAAGTGTGTCACCTCAACCCGGGCATACCCCACCATGTGAGATGCCACCTCGCATGGTTACTCACGTTGTGAGCACCTCTATGCCACCAGATGTCACCTTGGCCTGGTTACACCCTGCCAGGCAGGGTGCCAGCTCATGTGGGTCACCCATGTGGTGAGGTCCTCATGGCCACTGGGCATCACCTTGGACCAGTCACACACCACCTAACGGGGTGCCAGTTTGCAAGGGTCACCCATGTGATGTGGCTCTCACAGCTGCTGTGGATCACTTTGGCCTGCTCACACTGCAGCCTGCAGGGTGCAATCTCACACTTGCTACGATTGTGGCGAGGCTGTCATGGCCGCCAGGTGTCCCCTTGGCCTGGTCACAACCCACACAGCATGGTGCCACCTCTTGCAGGTCACCCATGTGGCAAGGCCATCTTGCTGCCGGGTGTCACCTCAGCTTGGTCACAACCTGCCCAGCAGGAAGACACCTAGTATAGGTCACCAGGGTTGCGAGGCTGTCACAGCCACAGGGTGTCCATTGGCCCCATCGCACCTTGCCTGGCAGGGTGCTACCATGTGTGTGCCACCCAAGTGGTGAGGCCATCACAGCCACCAGGTGCCACCTCAGCCCTGTAACACCCCACCTGGTGGGGTGCAACCTTGCACTTGCCACCCATGGTGCTGGGCCATCACAGCACCATGTGTCTCCTTGGCACCCTTACACCCTGCCCAGAGTGGTGGCACTTTGCAGGTTCCACCCACATTGCAAGGCCATTATGGCTGCTGGGTGTCACTTCAGCCCCACCACACCCTGCCTGGTGGGGTGTCAACTCATGTGATTCACCCACGTGGTGAGGCCATCAGGGATATCAGGCCTCACCTCAGCCCAGGCACATCCACCCTGTGGGGTGCCACCTTACATGTGTAAGCCATGTGGTGAGGCTGTCAGTGTTGCCAGGTCTCACCTCAGCCCAGGGACACCATGGCCGGCCAGGAGCCACTTCGTGCATGCCACCCACATGGCAAGGCCATGAAGGCCACGGGGTGTCACCTAGAATTATAAAACACAGCCCAACAGTGTACCACCTTGTGCATGCCATGCATGTGGTGATGCTGTCATGACAATCAGGTAACACCTTGAATTGGGCACACCCCATCAGGCAGGGTGCCATCTCGTGAGGGTAACCTGGGTTGCTAGGCCCTCTCGGCCACCAGGTGGCCCCTAGGCCCATGCAAACCCCACCCACCAGAGTGCCATCTCACAAGGGTCACACTTGTGGCATTGCCCTCACAGCAACAGGCTGTCACCTAGGCCCAGGCACATCCAGCCAAACAGGGTGCCACCGCGCATGTGTCAGCCATGTGGTGAGGCTGTAATGGCTGCCAGATGTCACCTCAGCTCAGTCACACCCTGCCCGGCAACAAGCCACCTCACATGGGTCATCCGTGTTGAGAGGCTGTCACAATCATGGGGTGTCGATTGGCCCCATCACACCCTGCTGGCACGGTGCCACATCATGCATACCACCCAAGTGCTGAGGCCATTATGGTCACAAGGTGTAACCTTGGTCCAGTAACACCCCACCCAGATGGGTGCACCCTTGCCCTTGTCACACACATAGCTGCACCGTCAAAGCCACCGGGGGTCACCTAGACCCCCTCACATCCCACCTGCGGTGTGCCACTTTGCATGTGCCACCCATGTTGCAAGGCCATTATGGCTGCCAGATGTCACCTCAGATCCATCACACCCCACCTAGCAGGGTGCCACCTCACATCAGTCACCCACGTGCTGAGGCCATCAGGGCTGCCAGGTGTCACATCCACCTGGGCATATCCACCCAGTGGGGTGCCACCTCACATAGGTAACCCATGTGGCAAGTACATCATAGCTGCTGGCTGTCACCTCAGACCAGGCACATGCCACCTGATGGGGAGCCACTTTGCACCTGTCACCCGAGTGGCAAGGCCATCACAGAAGCTGTGTTTGACCTTGGCCAGGGCACATGCCGCCTGGTGGGATGCCACCACACCAGGGTCACCTATGTGGTGAGGCTGACATTCCATTGGGTTTCACCTCAGCCCAGTCACACATCACCTGGGGGCTGCCACCTCGCATGGGTCACCCACATGTTGATGCCCTCATGAATGCTGGGATTCACTTTCGCCAGGGCACACACCAACTGGAGGAGTGCCACATACTGTGGTGCATCTGCCTGATGAGGCCTGCATGGCAGCTGGGTGTCACCTAGACCTGGGCACTCCCCACCCATCATGGTGACACTTTGCACATGCCACCAGCATGGCGATGAGGTCAGGAGGCCGAGTTTCACCTCGGCTACTTCACAACCTGCCCAGTGGGGAGCCACATCATGCAGGTGATGCACATGGCAAGACCCTCATGGCCAGGGTGTCACTTAGGCCTGGTAACACCCTGCCCCACAGAGTGCCACTTCACACATATCACCCATGAGGCAAGGCCGTAATGGTCACTGGGTGTCACCTTGGCCCAGTTACACACTGCCTGGCTGTGTGCCACCATGTGTGGGTCTCCCGTGTGGCTAGGCCTTCATGCCCACTGGGTTTCACCTCAGAACTGGCACAACCCGCCCAGCTGGGTGCAACCTCATGTGGGTCACCCACGTATTGAGGCCATAATGGAAGTGGGGTTTGACCTTGGCCTGGGCAAATCCCACCCTGAGGGATGCCACTCCACATGTGCCATCTGCATGGTGAGGCCACCATGGCCACCAGGTGTCACCTCGGCCTTGGGTCACTCTGCCCAGTGGAGAGCAACCTCATGCATGCCACCCATGTGGTGAGGCCTTGTACAGGTCACCTGCATGGTGAGGCCATCACATCCACCAGGTGTCACTTTGGCACAGTCATGTGCTGCCCAACAGGTGGCCACATCACACTGGTCATCCACGTGGTAAGGCTGTCATGGCCCCTGAGTGTCACCTTGGCCTGGGCACACGCAACCCAGTGGGGTGCCACCCATGTGGTGAGGCCATCACAGAACCTGTGTTTGACCTTGGCCCAGAAACACCTGCCCAGTGGGGTTCCAGCCTGCCAGGGTCACCCATGTGGTGAGGCCAACACACTGCCAGGTGTCACCTAGGCCTGGGCACACCCCACCTGGTGGGATGCTCCATCTCATTGGTCACCCGCATGTTGAGCACACTACTGTGGCCTGGTGGAACCTCTGCCCCATCACTCCCTACCTGGTGGGGTGCTACCTCGTACAGGCCACCCGCATGGCAAGGCCGTAACAACCACCAGGTGTCACCTCAGCCCCATTGTACTCCACCCATCAGGGTGCCACCTCACGTGGGTCACCTGTGAGGCAAACCCATCATGGCCGCCAGGTGTCACATCAGTCCTGTCAAACCCCACCAGGTCAGGTACCACCTGACATATGTCACCAGCATGGCAAGGTCATCATGACCATGGTGTGTCACCTCAGCCCCATAACACACCACCTGGCAGGGTGAAACCTTGCATGAGCCACCCGGGTGGTGAAGACATCACAGCCACTGAGTGTCAAAATGGCCCAGACACACACCTCATGGTGGAATGCCACCTCATGCAGGTCACCCATGTGGTGTGGCCTTCACAGCCACCATGTGTCACCTCGGCCCCAACTCTCCCTACCTGATGGGGTGCTACCTCACATGTGCCACCCACATGACAATGCAGTCACAGCCACTAGCTGTCACCTCATCCCCATGACACCACACCTGGTGGGGTGTCATCTCTTGCATGCCACCCATGTGATGAGGACACCACAGCCACCAGGTGTCACCTTAGCTCAATCACACTCTGTCCTCCAGTGTGTCACCTCATGCAAGCCACCCGTGTTGTGAGTCCATCACTGTCATCAGGTGTCACCTCAACCCAGGTGCACCTCGCCGTGTGCAATGCCACTTTGCACGAGTCACCTGAAATGTGAGGCCATCATGGCTGCCAGGTGTCACCTAGGCCTGGGCACACCCCACCTGGTGGGATGCTACATCTCATTGGTCACCCGCATGTTGAGGACATTACAGTGGCCTGCTGGAACCTCGGCCCCATCACTCCCTACCTGGTGGGGTGCTACCTCGTACATGCCACCCACATGGCAAGGCCGTCACAGCCACAAGGTGTCACCTCAGCCTGGTCACACCCACCCCAGTGGAGTGTCACCTTACACATGCCACCCATATTGCTCATCTGTCACACCAACCATGTGTCACCTCAACCTGGGTGCACCCCACCCAGCACTGGTAACCCACCTTGCAGGGCAATCACAGCAGCCAGGTGACACCTGGGCATGGGCACACCCCACCCAGCAGGATGCCACCTCATGCGGGTCACCAGTGTGTTGAGGCCCTCACGGCAGCCATGTTTCACCTAGGCCTGGGCACACCCCACCCAGTGGGGTTTCAACTCACGAATGGCACCCATGTAGTGAGGCCTTCATGGCTGCTGGTTGTCACCTTGGCCAAGTCATACACCACGGAGTGGGATGCCACCACACAGGGGTAACCAGCGTGGCGAGGCTGTCACAGCTGTCGGGTGTCATCTTGGCCCGTCCACGCCATGCACAGCTGGGTGCCACCTCATTCTAGCCACCCACGTGGCAAGTCATCTCAGTCACCATGTTTCACTTTGGCCCCATCACTCTAGGCCGGGTGGGGTGCGACAACACATGTGCTACCCCCATGATGAGGCAGTAACAGCCATAGTGTTTTACCTCATCCCCATGACACCATGCCCAGTGGGGTGTCATCTCTTGTGTGCCATCCATGTGGCAAGCCCATCATGGCTGCCGGGTGTCACCTCAGCCCGATCACACCCTACCTGGCAGGGCTAACCTCATGCATGCCACCCACATTGCAAGTCCAATGTGGTCGCTGTGTCATGTCAACCCAGTCACACCACACCATGCAGGATACCAAATCGCATGGGTCACCTGTGTTGTGAGGCCATCACAGCCACTGAGTGTCACCTCGGCCTGGGTACACCTCGCCCATTGGGATGTCACCTAGCATGTGCCTCCCACATGGTGCAGCACTCACGGCCACCAATTTCCAGCCCCGTCACTCCCTGACCAGAAGAATGTCACCTCGACATAGGACCTGCATGGCAAGGTGGTCACACCACTGGGTGTCACGTCTGCATGGTCACATCCCACCCCGCAGGTTGCCACCTGACAAAGGTCAACTGCATGGTGAAGCTGTCATGGCTGCCAGATGTCTCCTCTGCCTGAGCACACAATGCCTGGTGGGGAGCCACCATGCACAGATCACCCACGTGATGAGGCCCTCACAGCTGCCGGGTGTCACCTTGGTTGCTTTACCCACCACCCAGTGGGGTACCACCTCGTATGGGTGACCTGCATGGAGAAGCCATCACTGCCACTGGGTGACAGCTTAGCTCAGTCACACCATGTCTTGTGGGGAGCCACCTCACTTGGGTCACCCATGTGGTGAGGCTGTCATAGCCATGGGATGTCACCTTGACCCCTTCATAGCTTTCACAGCAGGTTGCCACCACGCTGGAGCCACCTAAGAGGCAAGGGATCATGACCACCACGTGTCATCTCAGCCATGTCACACCCCTCCAGGCAAGGTGCTACCTCACCCATGTCACCAGCATGGTGAGGCTACCAAGGCCACGAGGTGTCACCTAAGCCCACTCAGACACTGCCTGATGGGGTGCTACATAGTGCATGCTACTCACATGGCTAGGCCATCATGGCCACTGGGTGTCACTTCAGCCCCATCATTCCCCACCCTGCCAGCTGCCACCATGATGTGCCACCTGCATAGCTAGGCAATCACACCACTAGGTGCCACCTTGTCCCTGTGACACCACACCTGGCACCATGTCATCTCTTGTGTGTCCCCCATGTAGTGAGGCCATCACGGCCACTGGGTGTCACCTCTTCCTGGTCAATACCCACCTGCCAGGGTGTCAACTAGCATGTGCTTCCCTCAGGACGAGACCATCACAGCCACCAGGTGTCACCTCAGCCCGATCACACACTGCACAGTGGGGTGTCACCTGGTGCATGCCACCTGTGCTGCAAGTCTGTCTTGGTCAAAGTGTGTCACCTCAACCCGGGCATACCCCACCATGTGAGATGCCACCTCGCATGGTTACTCACGTTGTGAGCACCTCTATGCCACCAGATGTCACCTTGGCCTGGTTACACCCTGCCAGGCAGGGTGCCAGCTCATGTGGGTCACCCATGTGGTGAGGTCCTCATGGCCACTGGGCATCACCTTGGACCAGTCACACACCACCTAATGGGGTGCCAGTTTGCAAGGGTCACCCATGTGATGTGGCTCTCACAGCTGCTGTGGATCACTTTGGCCTGCTCACACTGCAGCCTGCAGGGTGCAATCTCACACTTGCTACGATTGTGGCGAGGCTGTCATGGCCGCCAGGTGTCCCCTTGGCCTGGTCACAACCCACACAGCATGGTGCCACCTCTTGCAGGTCACCCATGTGGCAAGGCCATCTTGCTGCCGGGTGTCACCTCAGCTTGGTCACAACCTGCCCAGCAGGAAGACACCTAGTATAGGTCACCAGGGTTGCGAGGCTGTCACAGCCACAGGGTGTCCATTGGCCCCATCGCACCTTGCCTGGCAGGGTGCTACCATGTGTGTGCCACCCAAGTGGTGAGGCCATCACAGCCACCAGGTGCCACCTCAGCCCTGTAACACCCCACCTGGTGGGGTGCAACCTTGCACTTGCCACCCATGGTGCTGGGCCATCACAGCACCATGTGTCTCCTTGGCACCGTTACACCCTGCCCAGAGTGGTGGCACTTTGCAGGTTCCACCCACATTGCAAGGCCATTATGGCTGCTGGGTGTCACTTCAGCCCCACCACACCCTGCCTGGTGGGGTGTCAACTCATGTGATTCACCCACGTGGTGAGGCCATCAGGGATATCAGGCCTCACCTCAGCCCAGGCACATCCACCCTGTGGGGTGCCACCTTACATGTGTAAGCCATGTGGTGAGGCCGTCAGTGTTGCCAGGTCTCACCTCAGCCCAGGGACACCATGGCCGGCCAGGAGCCACTTCGTGCATGCCACCCACATGGCAAGGCCATGAAGGCCACGGGGTGTCACCTAGAATTATAAAACACAGCCCAACAGTGTACCACCTTGTGCATGCCATGCATGTGGTGATGCTGTCATGACAATCAGGTAACACCTTGAATTGGGCACACCCCATCAGGCAGGGTGCCATCTCGTGAGGGTAACCTGGGTTGCTAGGCCCTCTCGGCCACCAGGTGGCCCCTAGGCCCATGCAAACCCCACCCACCAGAGTGCCATCTCACAAGGGTCACACTTGTGGCATTTCCCTCACAGCAACAGGCTGTCACCTAGGCCCAGGCACATCCAGCCAAACAGGGTGCCACCGCGCATGTGTCAGCCATGTGGTGAGGCTGTAATGGCTGCCAGATGTCACCTCAGCTCAGTCACACCCTGCCCGGCAACAAGCCACCTCACATGGGTCATCCGTGTTGAGAGGCTGTCACAATCATGGGGTGTTGATTGGCCCCATCACACCCTGCTGGCAGGGTGCCACATCATGCATACCACCCAAGTGCTGAGGCCATTATGGTCACAAGGTGTAACCTTGGTCCAGTAACACCCCACCCAGATGGGTGCACCCTTGCCCTTGTCACACACATAGCTGCACCGTCAAAGCCACCGGGTGTCACCTAGACCCCCTCACATCCCACCTGCGGTGTGCCACTTTGCATGTGCCACCCATGTTGCAAGGCCATTATGGCTGCCAGATGTCACCTCAGATCCATCACACCCCACCTAGCAGGGTGCCACCTCACATCAGTCACCCACGTGCTGAGGCCATCAGGGCTGCCAGGTGTCACATCCACCTGGGCATATCCACCCAGTGGGGTGCCACCTCACATAGGTAACCCATGTGGCAAGTACATCATAGCTGCTGGCTGTCACCTCAGACCAGGCACATGCCACCTGATGGGGAGCCACTTTGCACCTGTCACCCGAGTGGCAAGGCCATCACAGAAGCTGTGTTTGACCTTGGCCAGGGCACATGCCGCCTGGTGGGATGCCACCACACCAGGGTCACCTATGTGGTGAGGCTGACATTCCATTGGGTTTCACCTCAGCCCAGTCACACATCACCTGGGGGCTGCCACCTCGCATGGGTCACCCACATGTTGATGCCCTCATGAATGCTGGGATTCACTTTCGCCAGGGCACACACCAACTGGAGGAGTGCCACATACTGTGGTGCATCTGCCTGATGAGGCCTGCATGGCAGCTGGGTGTCACCTAGACCTGGGCACTCCCCACCCATCACGGTGACACTTTGCACATGCCACCAGCATGGCGATGAGGTCAGGAGGCCGAGTTTCACCTCGGCTACTTCACAACCTGCCCAGTGGGGAGCCACATCATGCAGGTGATGCACATGGCAAGACCCTCATGGCCAGGGTGTCACTTAGGCCTGGTAACACCCTGCCCCACAGAGTGCCACTTCACACATATCACCCATGAGGCAAGGCCGTAATGGTCACTGGGTGTCACCTTGGCCCAGTTACACACTGCCTGGCTGTGTGCCACCATGTGTGGGTCTCCCGTGTGGCTAGGCCTTCATGCCCACTGGGTTTCACCTCAGAACTGGCACAACCCGCCCAGCTGGGTGCAACCTCATGTGGGTCACCCACGTATTGAGGCCATAATGGAAGTGGGGTTTGACCTTGGCCTGGGCAAATCCCACCCTGAGGGATGCCACTCCACATGTGCCATCTGCATGGTGAGGCCACCATGGCCACCAGGTGTCACCTCGGCCTTGGGTCACTCTGCCCAGTGGAGAGCAACCTCATGCATGCCACCCATGTGGTGAGGCCTTGTACAGGTCACCTGCATGGTGAGGCCATCACATCCACCAGGTGTCACTTTGGCACAGTCATGTGCTGCCCAACAGGTGGCCACATCACACTGGTCATCCACGTGGTAAGGCTGTCATGGCCCCTGAGTGTCACCTTGGCCTGGGCACACGCAACCCAGTGGGGTGCCACCCATGTGGTGAGGCCATCACAGAACCTGTGTTTGACCTTGGCCCAGAAACACCTGCCCAGTGGGGTTCCAGCCTGCCAGGGTCACCCATGTGGTGAGGCCAACACACTGCCAGGTGTCACCTAGGCCTGGGCACACCCCACCTGGTGGGATGCTCCATCTCATTGGTCACCCGCATGTTGAGCACACTACTGTGGCCTGGTGGAACCTCTGCCCCATCACTCCCTACCTGGTGGGGTGCTACCTCGTACAGGCCACCCGCATGGCAAGGCCGTAACAACCACCAGGTGTCACCTCAGCCCCATTGTACTCCACCCATCAGGGTGCCACCTCACACGGGTCACCTGTGAGGCAAACCCATCATGGCCGCCAGGTGTCACATCAGTCCTGTCAAACCCCACCAGGTCAGGTACCACCTGACATATGTCACCAGCATGGCAAGGTCATCATGACCATGGTGTGTCACCTCAGCCCCATAACACACCACCTGGCAGGGTGAAACCTTGCATGAGCCACCCGGGTGGTGAAGACATCACAACCACTGAGTGTCAAAATGGCCCAGACACACACCTCATGGTGGAATGCCACCTCATGCAGGTCACCCATGTGGTGTGGCCGTCACAGACACCATGTGTCACCTCGGCCCCAACTCTCCCTACCTGATGGGGTGCTACCTCACATGTGCCACCCACATGACAATGCAGTCACAGCCACTAGCTGTCACCTCATCCCCATGACACCACACCTGGTGGGGTGTCATCTCTTGCATGCCACCCATGTGATGAGGACACCACAGCCACCAGGTGTCACCTTAGCTCAATCACACTCTGTCCTCCAGTGTGTCACCTCATGCAAGCCACCCGTGTTGTGAGTCCATCACTGTCATCAGGTGTCACCTCAACCCAGGTGCACCTCACCGTGTGCAATGCCACTTTGCACGAGTCACCTGAAATGTGAGGCCATCATGGCTGCCAGGTGTCACCTAGGCCTGGGCACACCCCACCTGGTGGGATGCTACATCTCATTGGTCACCCGCATGTTGAGGACATTACAGTGGCCTGCTGGAACCTCGGCCCCATCACTCCCTACCTGGTGGGGTGCTACCTCGTACATGCCACCCACATGGCAAGGCCGTCACAGCCACAAGGTGTCACCTCAGCCTGGTCACACCCACCCCAGTGGAGTGTCACCTTACACATGCCACCCATATTGCTCATCTGTCACACCAACCATGTGTCACCTCAACCTGGGTGCACCCCACCCAGCACTGGTAACCCACCTTGCAGGGCAATCACAGCAGCCAGGTGACACCTGGGCATGGGCATACCCCACCCAGCAGGATGCCACCTCATGCGGGTCACCAGTGTGTTGAGGCCCTCACGGCAGCCATGTTTCACCTAGGCCTGGGCACACCCCACCCAGTGGGGTTTCAACTCATGAATGGCACCCATGTAGTGAGGCCTTCATGGCTGCTGGTTGTCACCTTGGCCAAGTCATACACCACCCAGTGGGATGCCACCACACAGGGGTAACCAGCGTGGCGAGGCTGTCACAGCTGTCGGGTGTCATCTTGGCCCGTCCACGCCATGCACAGCTGGGTGCCCCCTCATTCTAGCCACCCACGTGGCAAGTCATCTCAGTCACCACGTTTCACTTTGGCCCCATCACTCTAGGCCGGGTGGGGTGCGACAACACATGTGCTACCCCCATGGTGAGGCAGTAACAGCCATAGTGTTTTACCTCATCCCCATGACACCATGCCCAGTGGGGTGTCATCTCTTGTGTGCCATCCATGTGGCAAGCCCATCATGGCTGCCGGGTGTCACCTCAGCCCGATCACACCCTACCTGGCAGGGCTAACCTCATGCATGCCACCCACATTGCAAGTCCAATGTGGTCGCTGTGTCATGTCAACCCAGTCACACCACACCATGCAGGATACCAAATCGCATGGGTCACCTGTGTTGTGAGGCCATCACAGCCACTGAGTGTCACCTCGGCCTGGGTACACCTTGCCCATTGGGATGTCACCTAGCATGTGCCTCCCACATGGTGCAGCACTCACGGCCACCAATTTCCAACCCCGTCACTCCCTGACCAGAAGAATGTCACCTCGACATAGGACTTGCATGGCAAGGTGGTCACACCACTGGGTGTCACGTCTGCATGGTCACATCCCACCCCACAGGTTGCCACCTGACAAAGGTCAACTGCATGGTGAAGCTGTCATGGCTGCCAGATGTCTCCTCTGCCTGAGCACACAATGCCTGGTGGGGAGCCACCATGCACAGATCACCCACGTGATGAGGCCCTCACAGCTGCCGGGTGTTACCTTGGTTGCTTTACCCACCACCCAGTGGGGTACCACCTCGTATGGGTGACCTGCATGGAGAAGCCATCACTGCCACTGGGTGACAGCTTAGCTCAGTCACACCATGTCTTGTGGGGAGCCACCTCACTTGGGTCACCCATGTGGTGAGGCTGTCATAGCCATGGGATGTCAACTTAACCCCTTCATAGCTTTCACAGCAGGTTGCCACCACGCTGGAGCCACCTAAGAGGCAAGGGATCATGACCACCACGTGTCATCTCAGCCATGTCACACCCCTCCAGGCAAGGTGCTACCTCACCCATGTCACCAGCATGGTGAGGCTACCAAGGCCACGAGGTGTCACCTAAGCCCACTCAGACACTGCCTGATGGGGTGCTACATAGTGCATGCTACTCACATGGCTAGGCCATCATGGCCACTGGGTGTCACTTCAGCCCCATCATTCCCCGCCCTGCCACGTGCCACCTTGATGTGCCACCTGCATAGCTAGGCAATCACACCACTAGGTGCCACCTTGTCCCTGTGACACCACACCTGGCACCATGTCATCTCTTGTGTGTCCCCCATGTAGTGAGGCCATCACGGCCACTGGGTGTCACCTCTTCCTGGTCAATACCCACCTGCCAGGGTGTCAACTAGCATGTGCTTCCCTCAGGACGAGACCATCACAGCCACCAGGTGTCACCTCAGCCCGATCACACACTGCACAGTGGGGTGTCACCTTGTGCATGCCACCTGTGCTGCAAGTCTGTCTTGGTCAAAGTGTGTCACCTCAACCCGGGCATACCCCACCATGTGAGATGCCACCTCGCATGGTTACTCACGTTGTGAGCACCTCTATGCCACCAGATGTCACCTTGGCCTGGTTACACCCTGCCAGGCAGGGTGCCAGCTCATGTGGGTCACCCATGTGGTGAGGTCCTCATGGCCACTGGGCATCACCTTGGACCAGTCACACACCACCTAACGGGGTGCCAGTTTGCAAGGGTCACCCATGTGATGTGGCTCTCACAGCTGCTGTGGATCACTTTGGCCTGCTCACACTGCAGCCTGCAGGGTGCAATCTCACACTTGCTACGATTGTGGCGAGGCTGTCATGGCCGCCAGGTGTCCCCTTGGCCTGGTCACAACCCACACAGCATGGTGCCACCTCTTGCAGGTCACCCATGTGGCAAGGCCATCTTGCTGCCGGGTGTCACCTCAGCTTGGTCACAACCTGCCCAGCAGGAAGACACCTAGTATAGGTCACCAGGGTTGCGAGGCTGTCACAGCCACAGGGTGTCCATTGGCCCCATCGCACCTTGCCTGGCAGGGTGCTACCATGTGTGTGCCACCCAAGTGGTGAGGCCATCACAGCCACCAGGTGCCACCTCAGCCCTGTAACACCCCACCTGGTGGGGTGCAACCTTGCACTTGCCACCCATGGTGCTGGGCCATCACAGCACCATGTGTCTCCTTGGCACCCTTACACCCTGCCCAGAGTGGTGGCACTTTGCAGGTTCCACCCACATTGCAAGGCCATTATGGCTGCTGGGTGTCACTTCAGCCCCACCACACCCTGCCTGGTGGGGTGTCAACTCATGTGATTCACCCACGTGGTGAGGCCATCAGGGATATCAGGCCTCACCTCAGCCCAGGCACATCCACCCTGTGGGGTGCCACCTTACATGTGTAAGCCATGTGGTGAGGCCGTCAGTGTTGCCAGGTCTCACCTCAGCCCAGGGACACCATGGCCGGCCAGGAGCCACTTCGTGCATGCCACCCACATGGCAAGGCCATGAAGGCCACGGGGTGTCACCTAGAATTATAAAACACAGCCCAACAGTGTACCACCTTGTGCATGCCATGCATGTGGTGATGCTGTCATGACAATCAGGTAACACCTTGAATTGGGCACACCCCATCAGGCAGGGTGCCATCTTGTGAGGGTAACCTGGGTTGCTAGGCCCTCTCGGCCACCAGGTGGCCCCTAGGCCCATGCAAACCCCACCCACCAGAGTGCCATCTCACAAGGGTCACACTTGTGGCATTGCCCACACAGCAACAGGCTGTCACCTAGGCCCAGGCACATCCAGCCAAACAGGGTGCCACCGCGCATGTGTCAGCCATGTGGTGAGGCTGTAATGGCTGCCAGATGTCACCTCAGCTCAGTCACACCCTGCCCGGCAACAAGCCACCTCACATGGGTCATCCGTGTTGAGAGGCTGTCACAATCATGGGGTGTCGATTGGCCCCATCACACCCTGCTGGCAGGGTGCCACATCATGCATACCACCCAAGTGCTGAGGCCATTATGGTCACAAGGTGTAACCTTGGTCCAGTAACACCCCACCCAGATGGGTGCACCCTTGCCCTTGTCACACACATAGCTGCACCGTCAAAGCCACCGGGTGTCACCTAGACCCCCTCACATCCCACCTGCGGTGTGCCACTGTGCATGTGCCACCCATGTTGCAAGGCCATTATGGCTGCCAGATGTCACCTCAGATCCATCACACCCCACCTAGCAGGGTGCCACCTCACATCAGTCACCCACGTGCTGAGGCCATCAGGGCTGCCAGGTGTCACATCCACCTGGGCATATCCACCCAGTGGGGTGCCACCTCACATAGGTAACCCATGTGGCAAGTACCTCATAGCTGCTGGCTGTCACCTCAGACCAGGCACATGCCACCTGATGGGGAGCCACTTTGCACCTGTCACCCGAGTGGCAAGGCCATCACAGAAGCTGTGTTTGACCTTGGCCAGGGCACATGCCGCCTGGTGGGATGCCACCACACCAGGGTCACCTATGTGGTGAGGCTGACATTCCATTGGGTTTCACCTCAGCCCAGTCACACATCACCTGGGGGCTGCCACCTCGCATGGGTCACCCACATGTTGATGCCCTCATGAATGCTGGGATTCACTTTCGCCAGGGCACACACCAACTGGAGGAGTGCCACATACTGTGGTGCATCTGCCTGATGAGGCCTGCATGGCAGCTGGGTGTCACCTAGACCTGGGCACTCCCCACCCATCACGGTGACACTTTGCACATGCCACCAGCATGGCGATGAGGTCAGGAGGCCGAGTTTCACCTCGGCTACTTCACAACCTGCCCAGTGGGGAGCCACATCATGCAGGTGATGCACATGGCAAGACCCTCATGGCCAGGGTGTCACTTAGGCCTGGTAACACCCTGCCCCACAGAGTGCCACTTCACACATATCACCCATGAGGCAAGGCCGTAATGGTCACTGGGTGTCACCTTGGCCCAGTTACACACTGCCTGGCTGTGTGCCACCATGTGTGGGTCTCCCGTGTGGCTAGGCCTTCATGCCCACTGGGTTTCACCTCAGAACTGGCACAACCCGCCCAGCTGGGTGCAACCTCATGTGGGTCACCCACGTATTGAGGCCATAATGGAAGTGGGGTTTGACCTTGGCCTGGGCAAATCCCACCCTGAGGGATGCCACTCCACATGTGCCATCTGCATGGTGAGGCCACCATGGCCACCAGGTGTCACCTCGGCCTTGGGTCACTCTGCCCAGTGGAGAGCAACCTCATGCATGCCACCCATGTGGTGAGGCCTTGTACAGGTCACCTGCATGGTGAGGCCATCACATCCACCAGGTGTCACTTTGGCACAGTCATGTGCTGCCCAACAGGTGGCCACATCACACTGGTCATCCACGTGGTAAGGCTGTCATGGCCCCTGAGTGTCACCTTGGCCTGGGCACACGCAACCCAGTGGGGTGCCACCCATGTGGTGAGGCCATCACAGAACCTGTGTTTGACCTTGGCCCAGAAACACCTGCCCAGTGGGGTTCCAGCCTGCCAGGGTCACCCATGTGGTGAGGCCAACACACTGCCAGGTGTCACCTAGGCCTGGGCACACCCCACCTGGTGGGATGCTCCATCTCATTGGTCACCCGCATGTTGAGCACACTACTGTGGCCTGGTGGAACCTCTGCCCCATCACTCCCTACCTGGTGGGGTGCTACCTCGTACAGGCCACCCGCATGGCAAGGCCGTAACAACCACCAGGTGTCACCTCAGCCCCATTGTACTCCACCCATCAGGGTGCCACCTCACACGGGTCACCTGTGAGGCAAACCCATCATGGCCGCCAGGTGTCACATCAGTCCTGTCAAACCCCACCAGGTCAGGTACCACCTGACATATGTCACCAGCATGGCAAGGTCATCATGACCATGGTGTGTCACCTCAGCCCCATAACACACCACCTGGCAGGGTGAAACCTTGCATGAGCCACCCGGGTGGTGAAGACATCACAGCCACTGAGTGTCAAAATGGCCCAGACACACACCTCATGGTGGAATGCCACCTCATGCAGGTCACCCATGTGGTGTGGCCGTCACAGCCACCATGTGTCACCTCGGCCCCAACTCTCCCTACCTGATGGGGTGCTACCTCACATGTGCCACCCACATGACAATGCAGTCACAGCCACTAGCTGTCACCTCATCCCCATGACACCACACCTGGTGGGGTGTCATCTCTTGCATGCCACCCATGTGATGAGGACACCACAGCCACCAGGTGTCACCTTAGCTCAATCACACTCTGTCCTCCAGTGTGTCACCTCATGCAAGCCACCCGTGTTGTGAGTCCATCACTGTCATCAGGTGTCACCTCAACCCAGGTGCACCTCGCCGTGTGCAATGCCACTTTGCACGAGTCACCTGAAATGTGAGGCCATCATGGCTGCCAGGTGTCACCTAGGCCTGGGCACACCCCACCTGGTGGGATGCTACATCTCATTGGTCACCCGCATGTTGAGGACATTACAGTGGCCTGCTGGAACCTCGGCCCCATCACTCCCTACCTGGTGGGGTGCTACCTCGTACATGCCACCCACATGGCAAGGCCGTCACAGCCACAAGGTGTCACCTCAGCCTGGTCACACCCACCCCAGTGGAGTGTCACCTTACACATGCCACCCATATTGCTCATCTGTCACACCAACCATGTGTCACCTCAACCTGGGTGCACCCCACCCAGCACTGGTAACCCACCTTGCAGGGCAATCACAGCAGCCAGGTGACACCTGGGCATGGGCACACCCCACCCAGCAGGATACCACCTCATGCGGGTCACCAGTGTGTTGAGGCCCTCACGGCAGCCATGTTTCACCTAGGCCTGGGCACACCCCACCCAGTGGGGTTTCAACTCACGAATGGCACCCATGTAGTGAGGCCTTCATGGCTGCTGGTTGTCACCTTGGCCCAGTCATACACCACCCAGTGGGATGCCACCACACAGGGGTAACCAGCGTGGCGAGGCTGTCACAGCTGTCGGGTGTCATCTTGGCCCGTCCACGCCATGCACAGCTGGGTGCCACCTCATTCTAGCCACCCACGTGGCAAGTCATCTCAGTCACCATGTTTCCCTTTGGCCCCATCACTCTAGGCCGGGTGGGGTGCGACAACACATGTGCTACCCCCATGGTGAGGCAGTAACAGCCATAGTGTTTTACCTCATCCCCATGACACCATGCCCAGTGGGGTGTCATCTCTTGTGTGCCATCCATGTGGCAAGCCCATCATGGCTGCCGGGTGTCACCTCAGCCCGATCACACCCTACCTGGCAGGGCTAACCTCATGCATGCCACCCACATTGCAAGTCCAATGTGGTCGCTGTGTCATGTCAACCCAGTCACACCACACCATGCAGGATACCAAATCGCATGGGTCACCTGTGTTGTGAGGCCATCACAGCCACTGAGTGTCACCTCGGCCTGGGTACACCTTGCCCATTGGGATGTCACCTAGCATGTGCCTCCCACATGGTGCAGCACTCACGGCCACCAATTTCCAGCCCCGTCACTCCCTGACCAGAAGAATGTCACCTCGACATAGGACCTGCATGGCAAGGTGGTCACACCACTGGGTGTCACGTCTGCATGGTCACATCCCACCCCGCAGGTTGCCACCTGGCAAAGGTCAACTGCATGGTGAAGCTGTCATGGCTGCCAGATGTCTCCTCTGCCTGAGCACACAATGCCTGGTGGGGAGCCACCATGCACAGATCACCCACGTGATGAGGCCCTCACAGCTGCCGGGTGTCACCTTGGTTGCTTTACCCACCACCCAGTGGGGTACCACCTCGTATGGGTGACCTGCATGGAGAAGCCATCACTGCCACTGGGTGACAGCTTAGCTCAGTCACACCATGTCTTGTGGGGAGCCACCTCACTTGGGTCACCCATGTGGTGAGGCTGTCATAGCCATGGGATGTCAACTTGACCCCTTCATAGCTTTCACAGCAGGTTGCCACCACGCTGGAGCCACCTAAGAGGCAAGGGATCATGACCACCACGTGTCATCTCAGCCATGTCACACCCCTCCAGGCAAGGTGCTACCTCACCCATGTCACCAGCATGGTGAGGCTACCAAGGCCACGAGGTGTCACCTAAGCCCACTCAGACACTGCCTGATGGGGTGCTACATAGTGCATGCTACTCACATGGCTAGGCCATCATGGCCACTGGGTGTCACTTCAGCCCCATCATTCCCCACCCTGCCAGGTGCCACCTTGATGTGCCACCTGCATAGCTAGGCAATCACACCACTAGGTGCCACCTTGTCCCTGTGACACCACACCTGGCACCATGTCATCTCTTGTGTGTCCCCCATGTAGTGAGGCCATCACGGCCACTGGGTGTCACCTCTTCCTGGTCAATACCCACCTGCCAGGGTGTCAACTAGCATGTGCTTCCCTCAGGACGAGACCATCACAGCCACCAGGTGTCACCTCAGCCCGATCACACACTGCACAGTGGGGTGTCACCTGGTGCATGCCACCTGTGCTGCAAGTCTGTCTCGGTCAAAGTGTGTCACCTCAACCCGGGCATACCCCACCATGTGAGATGCCACCTCGCATGGTTACTCACGTTGTGAGCACCTCTATGCCACCAGATGTCACCTTGGCCTGGTTACACCCTGCCAGGCAGGGTGCCAGCTCATGTGGGTCACCCATGTGGTGAGGTCCTCATGGCCACTGGGCATCACCTTGGACCAGTCACACACCACCTAACGGGGTGCCAGTTTGCAAGGGTCACCCATGTGATGTGGCTCTCACAGCTGCTGTGGATCACTTTGGCCTGCTCACACTGCAGCCTGCAGGGTGCAATCTCACACTTGCTACGATTGTGGCGAGGCTGTCATGGCCGCCAGGTGTCCCCTTGGCCTGGTCACAACCCACACAGCATGGTGCCACCTCTTGCAGGTCACCCATGTGGCAAGGCCATCTTGCTGCCGGGTGTCACCTCAGCTTGGTCACAACCTGCCCAGCAGGAAGACACCTAGTATAGGTCACCAGGGTTGCGAGGCTGTCACAGCCACAGGGTGTCCATTGGCCCCATCGCACCTTGCCTGGCAGGGTGCTACCATGTGTGTGCCACCCAAGTGGTGAGGCCATCACAGCCACCAGGTGCCACCTCAGCCCTGTAACACCCCACCTGGTGGGGTGCAACCTTGCACTTGCCACCCATGGTGCTGGGCCATCACAGCACCATGTGTCTCCTTGGCACCCTTACACCCTGCCCAGAGTGGTGGCACTTTGCAGGTTCCACCCACATTGCAAGGCCATTATGGCTGCTGGGTGTCACTTCAGCCCCACCACACCCTGCCTGGTGGGGTGTCAACTCATGTGATTCACCCACGTGGTGAGGCCATCAGGGATATCAGGCCTCACCTCAGCCCAGGCACATCCACCCTGTGGGGTGCCACCTTACATGTGTAAGCCATGTGGTGAGGCTGTCAGTGTTGCCAGGTCTCACCTCAGCCCAGGGACACCATGGCCGGCCAGGAGCCACTTCGTGCATGCCACCCACATGGCAAGGCCATGAAGGCCACGGGGTGTCACCTAGAATTATAAAACACAGCCCAACAGTGTACCACCTTGTGCATGCCATGCATGTGGTGATGCTGTCATGACAATCAGGTAACACCTTGAATTGGGCACACCCCATCAGGCAGGGTGCCATCTCGTGAGGGTAACCTGGGTTGCTAGGCCCTCTCGGCCACCAGGTGGCCCCTAGGCCCATGCAAACCCCACCCACCAGAGTGCCATCTCACAAGGGTCACACTTGTGGCATTGCCCTCACAGCAACAGGCTGTCACCTAGGCCCAGGCACATCCAGCCAAACAGGGTGCCACCGCGCATGTGTCAGCCATGTGGTGAGGCTGTAATGGCTGCCAGATGTCACCTCAGCTCAGTCACACCCTGCCCGGCAACAAGCCACCTCACATGGGTCATCCGTGTTGAGAGGCTGTCACAATCATGGGGTGTCGATTGGCCCCATCACACCCTGCTGGCACGGTGCCACATCATGCATACCACCCAAGTGCTGAGGCCATTATGGTCACAAGGTGTAACCTTGGTCCAGTAACACCCCACCCAGATGGGTGCACCCTTGCCCTTGTCACACACATAGCTGCACCGTCAAAGCCACCGGGGGTCACCTAGACCCCCTCACATCCCACCTGCGGTGTGCCACTTTGCATGTGCCACCCATGTTGCAAGGCCATTATGGCTGCCAGATGTCACCTCAGATCCATCACACCCCACCTAGCAGGGTGCCACCTCACATCAGTCACCCACGTGCTGAGGCCATCAGGGCTGCCAGGTGTCACATCCACCTGGGCATATCCACCCAGTGGGGTGCCACCTCACATAGGTAACCCATGTGGCAAGTACATCATAGCTGCTGGCTGTCACCTCAGACCAGGCACATGCCACCTGATGGGGAGCCACTTTGCACCTGTCACCCGAGTGGCAAGGCCATCACAGAAGCTGTGTTTGACCTTGGCCAGGGCACATGCCGCCTGGTGGGATGCCACCACACCAGGGTCACCTATGTGGTGAGGCTGACATTCCATTGGGTTTCACCTCAGCCCAGTCACACATCACCTGGGGGCTGCCACCTCGCATGGGTCACCCACATGTTGATGCCCTCATGAATGCTGGGATTCACTTTCGCCAGGGCACACACCAACTGGAGGAGTGCCACATACTGTGGTGCATCTGCCTGATGAGGCCTGCATGGCAGCTGGGTGTCACCTAGACCTGGGCACTCCCCACCCATCATGGTGACACTTTGCACATGCCACCAGCATGGCGATGAGGTCAGGAGGCCGAGTTTCACCTCGGCTACTTCACAACCTGCCCAGTGGGGAGCCACATCATGCAGGTGATGCACATGGCAAGACCCTCATGGCCAGGGTGTCACTTAGGCCTGGTAACACCCTGCCCCACAGAGTGCCACTTCACACATATCACCCATGAGGCAAGGCCGTAATGGTCACTGGGTGTCACCTTGGCCCAGTTACACACTGCCTGGCTGTGTGCCACCATGTGTGGGTCTCCCGTGTGGCTAGGCCTTCATGCCCACTGGGTTTCACCTCAGAACTGGCACAACCCGCCCAGCTGGGTGCAACCTCATGTGGGTCACCCACGTATTGAGGCCATAATGGAAGTGGGGTTTGACCTTGGCCTGGGCAAATCCCACCCTGAGGGATGCCACTCCACATGTGCCATCTGCATGGTGAGGCCACCATGGCCACCAGGTGTCACCTCGGCCTTGGGTCACTCTGCCCAGTGGAGAGCAACCTCATGCATGCCACCCATGTGGTGAGGCCTTGTACAGGTCACCTGCATGGTGAGGCCATCACATCCACCAGGTGTCACTTTGGCACAGTCATGTGCTGCCCAACAGGTGGCCACATCACACTGGTCATCCACGTGGTAAGGCTGTCATGGCCCCTGAGTGTCACCTTGGCCTGGGCACACGCAACCCAGTGGGGTGCCACCCATGTGGTGAGGCCATCACAGAACCTGTGTTTGACCTTGGCCCAGAAACACCTGCCCAGTGGGGTTCCAGCCTGCCAGGGTCACCCATGTGGTGAGGCCAACACACTGCCAGGTGTCACCTAGGCCTGGGCACACCCCACCTGGTGGGATGCTCCATCTCATTGGTCACC
The DNA here is from genome assembly GCF_030028045.1 of Hippopotamus amphibius kiboko. Taxonomy (NCBI): domain Eukaryota; kingdom Metazoa; phylum Chordata; class Mammalia; order Artiodactyla; family Hippopotamidae; genus Hippopotamus; species Hippopotamus amphibius. The sequence goes on along the minus strand of NC_080188.1, from coordinate 101,366,949 downwards.
CGCATGTTGAGCACACTACTGTGGCCTGGTGGAACCTCTGCCCCATCACTCCCTACCTGGTGGGGTGCTACCTCGTACAGGCCACCCGCATGGCAAGGCCGTAACAACCACCAGGTGTCACCTCAGCCCCATTGTACTCCACCCATCAGGGTGCCACCTCACGCGGGTCACCTGTGAGGCAAACCCATCATGGCCGCCAGGTGTCACATCAGTCCTGTCAAACCCCACCAGGTCAGGTACCACCTGACATATGTCACCAGCATGGCAAGGTCATCATGACCATGGTGTGTCACCTCAGCCCCATAACACACCACCTGGCAGGGTGAAACCTTGCATGAGCCACCCGGGTGGTGAAGACATCACAGCCACTGAGTGTCAAAATGGCCCAGACACACACCTCATGGTGGAATGCCACCTCATGCAGGTCACCCATGTGGTGTGGCCTTCACAGCCACCATGTGTCACCTCGGCCCCAACTCTCCCTACCTGATGGGGTGCTACCTCACATGTGCCACCCACATGACAATGCAGTCACAGCCACTAGCTGTCACCTCATCCCCATGACACCACACCTGGTGGGGTGTCATCTCTTGCATGCCACCCATGTGATGAGGACACCACAGCCACCAGGTGTCACCTTAGCTCAATCACACTCTGTCCTCCAGTGTGTCACCTCATGCAAGCCACCCGTGTTGTGAGTCCATCACTGTCATCAGGTGTCACCTCAACCCAGGTGCACCTCGCCGTGTGCAATGCCACTTTGCACGAGTCACCTGAAATGTGAGGCCATCATGGCTGCCAGGTGTCACCTAGGCCTGGGCACACCCCACCTGGTGGGATGCTACATCTCATTGGTCACCCGCATGTTGAGGACATTACAGTGGCCTGCTGGAACCTCGGCCCCATCACTCCCTACCTGGTGGGGTGCTACCTCGTACATGCCACCCACATGGCAAGGCCGTCACAGCCACAAGGTGTCACCTCAGCCTGGTCACACCCACCCCAGTGGAGTGTCACCTTACACATGCCACCCATATTGCTCATCTGTCACACCAACCATGTGTCACCTCAACCTGGGTGCACCCCACCCAGCACTGGTAACCCACCTTGCAGGGCAATCACAGCAGCCAGGTGACACCTGGGCATGGGCACACCCCACCCAGCAGGATACCACCTCATGCGGGTCACCAGTGTGTTGAGGCCCTCACGGCAGCCATGTTTCACCTAGGCCTGGGCACACCCCACCCAGTGGGGTTTCAACTCACGAATGGCACCCATGTAGTGAGGCCTTCATGGCTGCTGGTTGTCACCTTGGCCAAGTCATACACCACCCAGTGGGATGCCACCACACAGGGGTAACCAGCGTGGCGAGGCTGTCACAGCTGTCGGGTGTCATCTTGGCCCGTCCACGCCATGCACAGCTGGGTGCCACCTCATTCTAGCCACCCACGTGGCAAGTCATCTCAGTCACCATGTTTCCCTTTGGCCCCATCACTCTAGGCCGGGTGGGGTGCGACAACACATGTGCTACCCCCATGGTGAGGCAGTAACAGCCATAGTGTTTTACCTCATCCCCATGACACCATGCCCAGTGGGGTGTCATCTCTTGTGTGCCATCCATGTGGCAAGCCCATCATGGCTGCCGGGTGTCACCTCAGCCCGATCACACCCTACCTGGCAGGGCTAACCTCATGCATGCCACCCACATTGCAAGTCCAATGTGGTCGCTGTGTCATGTCAACCCAGTCACACCACACCATGCAGGATACCAAATCGCATGGGTCACCTGTGTTGTGAGGCCATCACAGCCACTGAGTGTCACCTCGGCCTGGGTACACCTTGCCCATTGGGATGTCACCTAGCATGTGCCTCCCACATGGTGCAGCACTCACGGCCACCAATTTCCAGCCCCGTCACTCCCTGACCAGAAGAATGTCACCTCGACATAGGACCTGCATGGCAAGGTGGTCACACCACTGGGTGTCACGTCTGCATGGTCACATCCCACCCCGCAGGTTGCCACCTGGCAAAGGTCAACTGCATGGTGAAGCTGTCATGGCTGCCAGATGTCTCCTCTGCCTGAGCACACAATGCCTGGTGGGGAGCCACCATGCACAGATCACCCACGTGATGAGGCCCTCACAGCTGCCGGGTGTCACCTTGGTTGCTTTACCCACCACCCAGTGGGGTACCACCTCGTATGGGTGACCTGCATGGAGAAGCCATCACTGCCACTGGGTGACAGCTTAGCTCAGTCACACCATGTCTTGTGGGGAGCCACCTCACTTGGGTCACCCATGTGGTGAGGCTGTCATAGCCATGGGATGTCACCTTGACCCCTTCATAGCTTTCACAGCAGGTTGCCACCACGCTGGAGCCACCTAAGAGGCAAGGGATCATGACCACCACGTGTCATCTCAGCCATGTCACACCCCTCCAGGCAAGGTGCTACCTCACCCATGTCACCAGCATGGTGAGGCTACCAAGGCCACGAGGTGTCACCTAAGCCCACTCAGACACTGCCTGATGGGGTGCTACATAGTGCATGCTACTCACATGGCTAGGCCATCATGGCCACTGGGTGTCACTTCAGCCCCATCATTCCCCGCCCTGCCAGGTGCCACCTTGATGTGCCACCTGCATAGCTAGGCAATCACACCACTAGGTGCCACCTTGTCCCTGTGACACCACACCTGGCACCATGTCATCTCTTGTGTGTCCCCCATGTAGTGAGGCCATCACGGCCACTGGGTGTCACCTCTTCCTGGTCAATACCCACCTGCCAGGGTGTCAACTAGCATGTGCTTCCCTCAGGACGAGACCATCACAGCCACCAGGTGTCACCTCAGCCCGATCACACACTGCACAGTGGGGTGTCACCTGGTGCATGCCACCTGTGCTGCAAGTCTGTCTCGGTCAAAGTGTGTCACCTCAACCCGGGCATACCCCACCATGTGAGATGCCACCTCGCATGGTTACTCACGTTGTGAGCACCTCTATGCCACCAGATGTCACCTTGGCCTGGTTACACCCTGCCAGGCAGGGTGCCAGCTCATGTGGGTCACCCATGTGGTGAGGTCCTCATGGCCACTGGGCATCACCTTGGACCAGTCACACACCACCTAACGGGGTGCCAGTTTGCAAGGGTCACCCATGTGATGTGGCTCTCACAGCTGCTGTGGATCACTTTGGCCTGCTCACACTGCAGCCTGCAGGGTGCAATCTCACACTTGCTACGATTGTGGCGAGGCTGTCATGGACGCCAGGTGTCCCCTTGGCCTGGTCACAACCCACACAGCATGGTGCCACCTCTTGCAGGTCACCCATGTGGCAAGGCCATCTTGCTGCCGGGTGTCACCTCAGCTTGGTCACAACCTGCCCAGCAGGAAGACACCTAGTATAGGTCACCAGGGTTGCGAGGCTGTCACAGCCACAGGGTGTCCATTGGCCCCATCGCACCTTGCCTGGCAGGGTGCTACCATGTGTGTGCCACCCAAGTGGTGAGGCCATCACAGCCACCAGGTGCCACCTCAGCCCTGTAACACCCCACCTGGTGGGGTGCAACCTTGCACTTGCCACCCATGGTGCTGGGCCATCACAGCACCATGTGTCTCCTTGGCACCCTTACACCCTGCCCAGAGTGGTGGCACTTTGCAGGTTCCACCCACATTGCAAGGCCATTATGGCTGCTGGGTGTCACTTCAGCCCCACCACACCCTGCCTGGTGGGGTGTCAACTCATGTGATTCACCCACGTGGTGAGGCCATCAGGGATATCAGGCCTCACCTCAGCCCAGGCACATCCACCCTGTGGGGTGCCACCTTACATGTGTAAGCCATGTGGTGAGGCTGTCAGTGTTGCCAGGTCTCACCTCAGCCCAGGGACACCATGGCCGGCCAGGAGCCACTTCGTGCATGCCACCCACATGGCAAGGCCATGAAGGCCACGGGGTGTCACCTAGAATTATAAAACACAGCCCAACAGTGTACCACCTTGTGCATGCCATGCATGTGGTGATGCTGTCATGACAATCAGGTAACACCTTGAATTGGGCACACCCCATCAGGCAGGGTGCCATCTCGTGAGGGTAACCTGGGTTGCTAGGCCCTCTCGGCCACCAGGTGGCCCCTAGGCCCATGCAAACCCCACCCACCAGAGTGCCATCTCACAAGGGTCACACTTGTGGCATTGCCCTCACAGCAACAGGCTGTCACCTAGGCCCAGGCACATCCAGCCAAACAGGGTGCCACCAAGCATTTGTCAGCCAAGTGGTGAGGCTGTAATGGCTGCCAGATGTCACCTCAGCTCAGTCACACCCTGCCCGGCAACAAGCCACCTCACATGGGTCATCCGTGTTGAGAGGCTGTCACAATCATGGGGTGTCGATTGGCCCCATCACACCCTGCTGGCACGGTGCCACATCAGGCATACCACCCAAGTGCTGAGGCCATTATGGTCACAAGGTGTAACCTTGGTCCAGTAACACCCCACCCAGATGGGTGCACCCTTGCCCTTGTCACACACATAGCTGCACCGTCAAAGCCACCGGGGGTCACCTAGACCCCCTCACATCCCACCTGCGGTGTGCCACTTTGCATGTGCCACCCATGTTGCAAGGCCATTATGGCTGCCAGATGTCACCTCAGATCCATCACACCCCACCTAGCAGGGTGCCACCTCACATCAGTCACCCACGTGCTGAGGCCATCAGGGCTGCCAGGTGTCACATCCACCTGGGCATATCCACCCAGTGGGGTGCCACCTCACATAGGTAACCCATGTGGCAAGTACATCATAGCTGCTGGCTGTCACCTCAGACCAGGCACATGCCACCTGATGGGGAGCCACTTTGCACCTGTCACCCGAGTGGCAAGGCCATCACAGAAGCTGTGTTTGACCTTGGCCAGGGCACATGCCGCCTGGTGGGATGCCACCACACCAGGGTCACCTATGTGGTGAGGCTGACATTCCATTGGGTTTCACCTCAGCCCAGTCACACATCACCTGGGGGCTGCCACCTCGCATGGGTCACCCACATGTTGATGCCCTCATGAATGCTGGGATTCACTTTCGCCAGGGCACACACCAACTGGAGGAGTGCCACATACTGTGGTGCATCTGCCTGATGAGGCCTGCATGGCAGCTGGGTGTCACCTAGACCTGGGCACTCCCCACCCATCATGGTGACACTTTGCACATGCCACCAGCATGGCGATGAGGTCAGGAGGCCGAGTTTCACCTCGGCTACTTCACAACCTGCCCAGTGGGGAGCCACATCATGCAGGTGATGCACATGGCAAGACCCTCATGGCCAGGGTGTCACTTAGGCCTGGTAACACCCTGCCCCACAGAGTGCCACTTCACACATATCACCCATGAGGCAAGGCCGTAATGGTCACTGGGTGTCACCTTGGCCCAGTTACACACTGCCTGGCTGTGTGCCACCATGTGTGGGTCTCCCGTGTGGCTAGGCCTTCATGCCCACTGGGTTTCACCTCAGAACTGGCACAACCCGCCCAGCTGGGTGCAACCTCATGTGGGTCACCCACGTATTGAGGCCATAATGGAAGTGGGGTTTGACCTTGGCCTGGGCAAATCCCACCCTGAGGGATGCCACTCCACATGTGCCATCTGCATGGTGAGGCCACCATGGCCACCAGGTGTCACCTCGGCCTTGGGTCACTCTGCCCAGTGGAGAGCAACCTCATGCATGCCACCAATGTGGTGAGGCCTTGTACAGGTCACCTGCATGGTGAGGCCATCACATCCACCAGGTGTCACTTTGGCACAGTCATGTGCTGCCCAACAGGTGGCCACATCACACTGGTCATCCACGTGGTAAGGCTGTCATGGCCCCTGAGTGTCACCTTGGCCTGGGCACACGCAACCCAGTGGGGTGCCACCCATGTGGTGAGGCCATCACAGAACCTGTGTTTGACCTTGGCCCAGAAACACCTGCCCAGTGGGGTTCCAGCCTGCCAGGGTCACCCATGTGGTGAGGCCAACACACTGCCAGGTGTCACCTAGGCCTGGGCACACCCCACCTGGTGGGATGCTCCATCTCATTGGTCACCCGCATGTTGAGCACACTACTGTGGCCTGGTGGAACCTCTGCCCCATCACTCCCTACCTGGTGGGGTGCTACCTCGTACAGGCCACCCGCATGGCAAGGCCGTAACAACCACCAGGTGTCACCTCAGCCCCATTGTACTCCACCCATCAGGGTGCCACCTCACACGGGTCACCTGTGAGGCAAACCCATCATGGCCGCCAGGTGTCACATCAGTCCTGTCAAACCCCACCAGGTCAGGTACCACCTGACATATGTCACCAGCATGGCAAGGTCATCATGACCATGGTGTGTCACCTCAGCCCCATAACACACCACCTGGCAGGGTGAAACCTTGCATGAGCCACCCGGGTGGTGAAGACATCACAGCCACTGAGTGTCAAAATGGCCCAGACACACACCTCATGGTGGAATGCCACCTCATGCAGGTCACCCATGTGGTGTGGCCGTCACAGACACCATGTGTCACCTCGGCCCCAACTCTCCCTACCTGATGGGGTGCTACCTCACATGTGCCACCCACATGACAATGCAGTCACAGCCACTAGCTGTCACCTCATCCCCATGACACCACACCTGGTGGGGTGTCATCTCTTGCATGCCACCCATGTGATGAGGACACCACAGCCACCAGGTGTCACCTTAGCTCAATCACACTCTGTCCTCCAGTGTGTCACCTCATGCAAGCCACCCGTGTTGTGAGTCCATCACTGTCATCAGGTGTCACCTCAACCCAGGTGCACCTCGCCGTGTGCAATGCCACTTTGCACGAGTCACCTGAAATGTGAGGCCATCATGGCTGCCAGGTGTCACCTAGGCCTGGGCACACCCCACCTGGTGGGATGCTACATCTCATTGGTCACCCGCATGTTGAGGACATTACAGTGGCCTGCTGGAACCTCGGCCCCATCACTCCCTACCTGGTGGGGTGCTACCTCGTACATGCCACCCACATGGCAAGGCTGTCACAGCCACAAGGTGTCACCTCAGCCTGGTCACACCCACCCCAGTGGAGTGTCACCTTACACATGCCACCCATATTGCTCATCTGTCACACCAACCATGTGTCACCTCAACCTGGGTGCACCCCACCCAGCACTGGTAACCCACCTTGCAGGGCAATCACAGCAGCCAGGTGACACCTGGGCATGGGCACACCCCACCCAGCAGGATACCACCTCATGCGGGTCACCAGTGTGTTGAGGCCCTCACGGCAGCCATGTTTCACCTAGGCCTGGGCACACCCCACCCAGTGGGGTTTCAACTCACGAATGGCACCCATGTAGTGAGGCCTTCATGGCTGCTGGTTGTCACCTTGGCCAAGTCATACACCACCCAGTGGGATGCCACCACACAGGGGTAACCAGCGTGGCGAGGCTGTCACAGCTGTCGGGTGTCATCTTGGCCCGTCCACGCCATGCACAGCTGGGTGCCACCTCATTCTAGCCACCCACGTGGCAAGTCATCTCAGTCACCATGTTTCCCTTTGGCCCCATCACTCTAGGCCGGGTGGGGTGCGACAACACATGTGCTACCCCCATGGTGAGGCAGTAACAGCCATAGTGTTTTACCTCATCCCCATGACACCATGCCCAGTGGGGTGTCATCTCTTGTGTGCCATCCATGTGGCAAGCCCATCATGGCTGCCGGGTGTCACCTCAGCCCGATCACACCCTACCTGGCAGGGCTAACCTCATGCATGCCACCCACATTGCAAGTCCAATGTGGTCGCTGTGTCATGTCAACCCAGTCACACCACACCATGCAGGATACCAAATCGCATGGGTCACCTGTGTTGTGAGGCCATCACAGCCACTGAGTGTCACCTCGGCCTGGGTACACCTTGCCCATTGGGATGTCACCTAGCATGTGCCTCCCACATGGTGCAGCACTCACGGCCACCAATTTCCAGCCCCGTCACTCCCTGACCAGAAGAATGTCACCTCGACATAGGACCTGCATGGCAAGGTGGTCACACCACTGGGTGTCACGTCTGCATGGTCACATCCCACCCCGCAGGTTGCCACCTGGCAAAGGTCAACTGCATGGTGAAGCTGTCATGGCTGCCAGATGTCTCCTCTGCCTGAGCACACAATGCCTGGTGGGGAGCCACCATGCACAGATCACCCACGTGATGAGGCCCTCACAGCTGCCGGGTGTCACCTTGGTTGCTTTACCCACCACCCAGTGGGGTACCACCTCGTATGGGTGACCTGCATGGAGAAGCCATCACTGCCACTGGGTGACAGCTTAGCTCAGTCACACCATGTCTTGTGGGGAGCCACCTCACTTGGGTCACCCATGTGGTGAGGCTGTCATAGCCATGGGATGTCACCTTGACCCCTTCATAGCTTTCACAGCAGGTTGCCACCACGCTGGAGCCACCTAAGAGGCAAGGGATCATGACCACCACGTGTCATCTCAGCCATGTCACACCCCTCCAGGCAAGGTGCTACCTCACCCATGTCACCAGCATGGTGAGGCTACCAAGGCCACGAGGTGTCACCTAAGCCCACTCAGACACTGCCTGATGGGGTGCTACATAGTGCATGCTACTCACATGGCTAGGCCATCATGGCCACTGGGTGTCACTTCAGCCCCATCATTCCCCGCCCTGCCAGGTGCCACCTTGATGTGCCACCTGCATAGCTAGGCAATCACACCACTAGGTGCCACCTTGTCCCTGTGACACCACACCTGGCACCATGTCATCTCTTGTGTGTCCCCCATGTAGTGAGGCCATCACGGCCACTGGGTGTCACCTCTTCCTGGTCAATACCCACCTGCCAGGGTGTCAACTAGCATGTGCTTCCCTCAGGACGAGACCATCACAGCCACCAGGTGTCACCTCAGCCCGATCACACACTGCACAGTGGGGTGTCACCTGGTGCATGCCACCTGTGCTGCAAGTCTGTCTTGGTCAAAGTGTGTCACCTCAACCCGGGCATACCCCACCATGTGAGATGCCACCTCGCATGGTTACTCACGTTGTGAGCACCTCTATGCCACCAGATGTCACCTTGGCCTGGTTACACCCTGCCAGGCAGGGTGCCAGCTCATGTGGGTCACCCATGTGGTGAGGTCCTCATGGCCACTGGGCATCACCTTGGACCAGTCACACACCACCTAACGGGGTGCCAGTTTGCAAGGGTCACCCATGTGATGTGGCTCTCACAGCTGCTGTGGATCACTTTGGCCTGCTCACACTGCAGCCTGCAGGGTGCAATCTCACACTTGCTACGATTGTGGCGAGGCTGTCATGGCCGCCAGGTGTCCCCTTGGCCTGGTCACAACCCACACAGCATGGTGCCACCTCTTGCAGGTCACCCATGTGGCAAGGCCATCTTGCTGCCGGGTGTCACCTCAGCTTGGTCACAACCTGCCCAGCCGGAAGACACCTAGTATAGGTCACCAGGGTTGCGAGGCTGTCACAGCCACAGGGTGTCCATTGGCCCCATCGCACCTTGCCTGGCAGGGTGCTACCATGTGTGTGCCACCCAAGTGGTGAGGCCATCACAGCCACCAGGTGCCACCTCAGCCCTGTAACACCCCACCTGGTGGGGTGCAACCTTGCACTTGCCACCCATGGTGCTGGGCCATCACAGCACCATGTGTCTCCTTGGCACCCTTACACCCTGCCCAGAGTGGTGGCACTTTGCTGGTTCCACCCACATTGCAAGGCCATTATGGCTGCTGGGTGTCACTTCAGCCCCATCACACCCTGCCTGGTGGGGTGTCAACTCATGTGATTCACCCACGTGGTGAGGCCATCAGGGATATCAGGCCTCACCTCAGCCCAGGCACATCCACCCTGTGGGGTGCCACCTTACATGTGTAAGCCATGTGGTGAGGCCGTCAGTGTTGCCAGGTCTCACCTCAGCCCAGGGACACCATGGCCGGCCAGGAGCCACTTCGTGCATGCCACCCACATGGCAAGGCCATGAAGGCCACGGGGTGTCACCTAGAATTATAAAACACAGCCCAACAGTGTACCACCTTGTGCATGCCATGCATGTGGTGATGCTGTCATGACAATCAGGTAACACCTTGAATTGGGCACACCCCATCAGGCAGGGTGCCATCTCGTGAGGGTAACCTGGGTTGCTAGGCCCTCTCGGCCACCAGGTGGCCCCTAGGCCCATGCAAACCCCACCCACCAGAGTGCCATCTCACAAGGGTCACACTTGTGGCATTGCCCTCACAGCAACAGGCTGTAACCTAGGCCCAGGCACATCCAGCCAAACAGGGTGCCACCGCGCATGTGTCAGCCATGTGGTGAGGCTGTAATGGCTGCCAGATGTCACCTCAGCTCAGTCACACCCTGCCCGGCAACAAGCCACCTCACATGGGTCATCCGTGTTGAGAGGCTGTCACAATCATGGGGTGTCGATTGGCCCCATCACACCCTGCTGGCAGGGTGCCACATCATGCATACCACCCAAGTGCTGAGGCCATTATGGTCACAAGGTGTAACCTTGGTCCAGTAACACCCCACCCAGATGGGTGCACCCTTGCCCTTGTCACACACATAGCTGCACCGTCAAAGCCACCGGGTGTCACCTAGACCCCCTCACATCCCACCTGCGGTGTGCCACTTTGCATGTGCCACCCATGTTGCAAGGCCATTATGGCTGCCAGATGTCACCTCAGATCCATCACACCCCACCTAGCAGGGTGCCACCTCACATCAGTCACCCACGTGCTGAGGCCATCAGGGCTGCCAGGTGTCACATCCACCTGCGCATATCCACCCAGTGGGGTGCCACCTCACATAGGTAACCCATGTGGCAAGTACATCATAGCTGCTGGCTGTCACCTCAGACCAGGCACATGCCACCTGATGGGGAGCCACTTTGCACCTGTCACCCGAGTGGCAAGGCCATCACAGAAGCTGTGTTTGACCTTGGCCAGGGCACATGCCGCCTGGTGGGATGCCACCACACCAGGGTCACCTATGTGGTGAGGCTGACATTCCATTGGGTTTCACCTCAGCCCAGTCACACATCACCTGGGGGCTGCCACCTCGCATGGGTCACCCACATGTTGATGCCCTCATGAATGCTGGGATTCACTTTCGCCAGGGCACACACCAACTGGAGGAGTGCCACATACTGTGGTGCATCTGCCTGATGAGGCCTGCATGGCAGCTGGGTGTCACCTAGACCTGGGCACTCCCCACCCATCATGGTGACACTTTGCACATGCCACCAGCATGGCGATGAGGTCAGGAGGCCGAGTTTCACCTCGGCTACTTCACAACCTGCCCAGTGGGGAGCCACATCATGCAGGTGATGCACATGGCAAGACCCTCATGGCCAGGGTGTCACTTAGGCCTGGTAACACCCTGCCCCACAGAGTGCCACTTCACACATATCACCCATGAGGCAAGGCCGTAATGGTCACTGGGTGTCACCTTGGCCCAGTTACACACTGCCTGGCTGTGTGCCACCATGTGTGGGTCTCCCGTGTGGCTAGGCCTTCATGCCCACTGGGTTTCACCTCAGAACTGGCACAACCCGCCCAGCTGGGTGCAACCTCATGTGGGTCACCCACGTATTGAGGCCATAATGGAAGTGGGGTTTGACCTTGGCCTGGGCAAATCCCACCCTGAGGGATGCCACTCCACATGTGCCATCTGCATGGTGAGGCCACCATGGCCACCAGGTGTCACCTCGGCCTTGGGTCACTCTGCCCAGTGGAGAGCAACCTCATGCATGCCACCCATGTGGTGAGGCCTTGTACAGGTCACCTGCATGGTGAGGCCATCACATCCACCAGGTGTCACTTTGGCACAGTCATGTGCTGCCCAACAGGTGGCCACATCACACTGGTCATCCACGTGGTAAGGCTGTCATGGCCCCTGAGTGTCACCTTGGCCTGGGCACACGCAACCCAGTGGGGTGCCACCCATGTGGTGAGGCCATCACAGAACCTGTGTTTGACCTTGGCCCAGAAACACCTGCCCAGTGGGGTTCCAGCCTGCCAGGGTCACCCATGTGGTGAGGCCAACACACTGCCAGGTGTCACCTAGGCCTGGGCACACCCCACCTGGTGGGATGCTCCATCTCATTGGTCACCCGCATGTTGAGCACACTACTGTGGCCTGGTGGAACCTCTGCCCCATCACTCCCTACCTGGTGGGGTGCTACCTCGTACAGGCCACCCGCATGGCAAGGCCGTAACAACCACCAGGTGTCACCTCAGCCCCATTGTACTCCACCCATCAGGGTGCCACCTCACACGGGTCACCTGTGAGGCAAACCCATCATGGCCGCCAGGTGTCACATCAGTCCTGTCAAACCCCACCAGGTCAGGTACCACCTGACATATGTCACCAGCATGGCAAGGTCATCATGACCATGGTGTGTCACCTCAGCCCCATAACACACCACCTGGCAGGGTGAAACCTTGCATGAGCCACCCGGGTGGTGAAGACATCACAGCCACTGAGTGTCAAAATGGCCCAGACACACACCTCATGGTGGAATGCCACCTCATGCAGGTCACCCATGTGGGGTGGCCATCACAGACACCATGTGTCACCTCGGCCCCAACTCTCCCTACCTGATGGGGTGCTACCTCACATGTGCCACCCACATGACAATGCAGTCACAGCCACTAGCTGTCACCTCATCCCCATGACACCACACCTGGTGGGGTGTCATCTCTTGCATGCCACCCATGTGATGAGGACACCACAGCCACCAGGTGTCACCTTAGCTCAATCACACTCTGTCCTCCAGTGTGTCACCTCATGCAAGCCACCCGTGTTGTGAGTCCATCACTGTCATCAGGTGTCACCTCAACCCAGGTGCACCTCGCCGTGTGCAATGCCACTTTGCACGAGTCACCTGAAATGTGAGGCCATCATGGCTGCCAGGTGTCACCTAGGCCTGGGCACACCCCACCTGGTGGGATGCTACATCTCATTGGTCACCCGCATGTTGAGGACATTATAGTGGCCTGCTGGAACCCCGGCCCCATCACTCCCTACCTGGTGGGGTGCTACCTCGTACATGCCACCCACATGGCAAGGCCGTCACAGCCACAAGGTGTCACCTCAGCCTGGTCACACCCACCCCAGTGGAGTGTCACCTTACACATGCCACCCATATTGCTCATCTGTCACACCAACCATGTGTCACCTCAACCTGGGTGCACCCCACCCAGCACTGGTAACCCACCTTGCAGGGCAATCACAGCAGCCAGGTGACACCTGGGCATGGGCACACCCCACCCAGCAGGATACCACCTCATGCGGGTCACCAGTGTGTTGAGGCCCTCACGGCAGCCATGTTTCACCTAGGCCTGGGCACACCCCACCCAGTGGGGTTTCAACTCACGAATGGCACCCATGTAGTGAGGCCTTCATGGCTGCTGGTTGTCACCTTGGCCAAGTCATACACCACCCAGTGGGATGCCACCACACAGGGGTAACCAGCGTGGCGAGGCTGTCACAGCTGTCGGGTGTCATCTTGGCCCGTCCACGCCATGCACAGCTGGGTGCCACCTCATTCTAGCCACCCACGTGGCAAGTCATCTCAGTCACCATGTTTCACTTTGGCCCCATCACTCTAGGGCGGGTGGGGTGCGACAACACATGTGCTACCCCCATGGTGAGGCAGTAACAGCCATAGTGTTTTACCTCATCCCCATGACACCATGCCCAGTGGGGTGTCATCTCTTGTGTGCCATCCATGTGGCAAGCCCATCATGGCTGCCGGGTGTCACCTCAGCCCGATCACACCCTACCTGGCAGGGCTAACCTCATGCATGCCACCCACATTGCAAGTCCAATGTGGTCGCTGTGTCATGTCAACCCAGTCACACCACACCATGCAGGATACCAAATCGCATGGGTCACCTGTGTTGTGAGGCCATCACAGCCACTGAGTGTCACCTCGGCCTGGGTACACCTTGCCCATTGGGATGTCACCTAGCATGTGCCTCCCACATGGTGCAGCACTCACGGCCACCAATTTCCAGCCCCGTCACTCCCTGACCAGAAGAATGTCACCTCGACATAGGACCTGCATGGCAAGGTGGTCACACCACTGGGTGTCACGTCTGCATGGTCACATCCCACCCCACAGGTTGCCACCTGGCAAAGGTCAACTGCATGGTGAAGCTGTCATGGCTGCCAGATGTCTCCTCTGCCTGAGCACACAATGCCTGGTGGGGAGCCACCATGCACAGATCACCCACGTGATGAGGCCCTCACAGCTGCCGGGTGTCACCTTGGTTGCTTTACCCACCACCCAGTGGGGTACCACCTCGTATGGGTGACCTGCATGGAGAAGCCATCACTGCCACTGGGTGACAGCTTAGCTCAGTCACACCATGTCTTGTGGGGAGCCACCTCACTTGGGTCACCCATGTGGTGAGGCTGTCATAGCCATGGGATGTCAACTTGACCCCTTCATAGCTTTCACAGCAGGTTGCCACCACGCTGGAGCCACCTAAGAGGCAAGGGATCATGACCACCACGTGTCATCTCAGCCATGTCACACCCCTCCAGGCAAGGTGCTACCTCACCCATGTCACCAGCATGGTGAGGCTACCAAGGCCACGAGGTGTCACCTAAGCCCACTCAGACACTGCCTGATGGGGTGCTACATAGTGCATGCTACTCACATGGCTAGGCCATCATGGCCACTGGGTGTCACTTCAGCCCCATCATTCCCCGCCCTGCCAGGTGCCACCTTGATGTGCCACCTGCATAGCTAGGCAATCACACCACTAGGTGCCACCTTGTCCCTGTGACACCACACCTGGCACCATGTCATCTCTTGTGTGTCCCCCATGTAGTGAGGCCATCACGGCCACTGGGTGTCACCTCTTCCTGGTCAATACCCACCTGCCAGGGTGTCAACTAGCATGTGCTTCCCTCAGGACGAGACCATCACAGCCACCAGGTGTCACCTCAGCCCGATCACACACTGCACAGTGGGGTGTCACCTTGTGCATGCCACCTGTGCTGCAAGTCTGTCTCGGTCAAAGTGTGTCACCTCAACCCGGGCATACCCCACCATGTGAGATGCCACCTCGCATGGTTACTCACGTTGTGAGCACCTCTATGCCACCAGATGTCACCTTGGCCTGGTTACACCCTGCCAGGCAGGGTGCCAGCTCATGTGGGTCACCCATGTGGTGAGGTCCTCATGGCCACTGGGCATCACCTTGGACCAGTCACACACCACCTAACGGGGTGCCAGTTTGCAAGGGTCACCCATGTGATGTGGCTCTCACAGCTGCTGTGGATCACTTTGGCCTGCTCACACTGCAGCCTGCAGGGTGCAATCTCACACTTGCTACGATTGTGGCGAGGCTGTCATGGCCGCCAGGTGTCCCCTTGGCCTGGTCACAACCCACACAGCATGGTGCCACCTCTTGCAGGTCACCCATGTGGCAAGGCCATCTTGCTGCCGGGTGTCACCTCAGCTTGGTCACAACCTGCCCAGCAGGAAGACACCTAGTATAGGTCACCAGGGTTGCGAGGCTGTCACAGCCACAGGGTGTCCATTGGCCCCATCGCACCTTGCCTTTCAGGGTGCTACCATGTGTGTGCCACCCAAGTGGTGAGGCCATCACAGCCACCAGGTGCCACCTCAGCCCTGTAACACCCCACCTGGTGGGGTGCAACCTTGCACTTGCCACCCATGGTGCTGGGCCATCACAGCACCATGTGTCTCCTTGGCACCCTTACACCCTGCCCAGAGTGGTGGCACTTTGCAGGTTCCACCCACATTGCAAGGCCATTATGGCTGCTGGGTGTCACTTCAGCCCCATCACACCCTGCCTGGTGGGGTGTCAACTCATGTGATTCACCCACGTGGTGAGGCCATCAGGGATATCAGGCCTCACCTCAGCCCAGGCACATCCACCCTGTGGGGTGCCACCTTACATGTGTAAGCCATGTGGTGAGGCCGTCAGTGTTGCCAGGTCTCACCTCAGCCCAGGGACACCATGGCCGGCCAGGAGCCACTTCGTGCATGCCACCCACATGGCAAGGCCATGAAGGCCACGGGGTGTCACCTAGAATTATAAAACACAGCCCAACAGTGTACCACCTTGTGCATGCCATGCATGTGGTGATGCTGTCATGACAATCAGGTAACACCTTGAATTGGGCACACCCCATCAGGCAGGGTGCCATCTCGTGAGGGTAACCTGGGTTGCTAGGCCCTCTCGGCCACCAGGTGGCCCCTAGGCCCATGCAAACCCCACCCACCAGAGTGCCATCTCACAAGGGTCACACTTGTGGCATTGCCCTCACAGCAACAGGCTGTCACCTAGGCCCAGGCACATCCAGCCAAACAGGGTGCCACCGCGCATGTGTCAGCCATGTGGTGAGGCTGTAATGGCTGCCAGATGTCACCTCAGCTCAGTCACACCCTGCCCGGCAACAAGCCACCTCACATGGGTCATCCGTGTTGAGAGGCTGTCACAATCATGGGGTGTCGATTGGCCCCATCACACCCTGCTGGCAGGGTGCCACATCATGCATACCACCCAAGTGCTGAGGCCATTATGGTCACAAGGTGTAACCTTGGTCCAGTAACACCCCACCCAGATGGGTGCACCCTTGCCCTTGTCACACACATAGCTGCACCGTCAAAGCCACCGGGTGTCACCTAGACCCCCTCACATCCCACCTGCGGTGTGCCACTTTGCATGTGCCACCCATGTTGCAAGGCCATTATGGCTGCCAGATGTCACCTCAGATCCATCACACCCCACCTAGCAGGGTGCCACCTCACATCAGTCACCCACGTGCTGAGGCCATCAGGGCTGCCAGGTGTCACATCCACCTGGGCATATCCACCCAGTGGGGTGCCACCTCACATAGGTAACCCATGTGGCAAGTACATCATAGCTGCTGGCTGTCACCTCAGACCAGGCACATGCCACCTGATGGGGAGCCACTTTGCACCTGTCACCCGAGTGGCAAGGCCATCACAGAAGCTGTGTTTGACCTTGGCCAGGGCACATGCCGCCTGGTGGGATGCCACCACACCAGGGTCACCTATGTGGTGAGGCTGACATTCCATTGGGTTTCACCTCAGCCCAGTCACACATCACCTGGGGGCTGCCACCTCGCATGGGTCACCCACATGTTGATGCCCTCATGAATGCTGGGATTCACTTTCGCCAGGGCACACACCAACTGGAGGAGTGCCACATACTGTGGTGCATCTGCCTGATGAGGCCTGCATGGCAGCTGGGTGTCACCTAGACCTGGGCACTCCCCACCCATCACGGTGACACTTCGCACATGCCACCAGCATGGCGATGAGGTCAGGAGGCCGAGTTTCACCTCGGCTACTTCACAACCTGCCCAGTGGGGAGCCACATCATGCAGGTGATGCACATGGCAAGACCCTCATGGCCAGGGTGTCACTTAGGCCTGGTAACACCCTGCCCCACAGAGTGCCACTTCACACATATCACCCATGAGGCAAGGCCGTAATGGTCACTGGGTGTCACCTTGGCCCAGTTACACACTGCCTGGCTGTGTGCCACCATGTGTGGGTCTCCCGTGTGGCTAGGCCTTCATGCCCACTGGGTTTCACCTCAGAACTGGCACAACCCGCCCAGCTGGGTGCAACCTCATGTGGGTCACCCACGTATTGAGGCCATAATGGAAGTGGGGTTTGACCTTGGCCTGGGCAAATCCCACCCTGAGGGATGCCACTCCACATGTGCCATCTGCATGGTGAGGCCACCATGGCCACCAGGTGTCACCTCGGCCTTGGGTCACTCTGCCCAGTGGAGAGCAACCTCATGCATGCCACCCATGTGGTGAGGCCTTGCACAGGTCACCTGCATGGTGAGGCCATCACATCCACCAGGTGTCACTTTGGCACAGTCATGTGCTGCCCAACAGGTGGCCACATCACACTGGTCATCCACGTGGTAAGGCTGTCATGGCCCCTGAGTGTCACCTTGGCCTGGGCACACGCAACCCAGTGGGGTGCCACCCATGTGGTGAGGCCATCACAGAACCTGTGTTTGACCTTGGCCCAGAAACACCTGCCCAGTGGGGTTCCAGCCTGCCAGGGTCACCCATGTGGTGAGGCCAACACACTGCCAGGTGTCACCTAGGCCTGGGCACACCCCACCTGGTGGGATGCTCCATCTCATTGGTCACCCGCATGTTGAGCACACTACTGTGGCCTGGTGGAACCTCTGCCCCATCACTCCCTACCTGGTGGGGTGCTACCTCGTACAGGCCACCCGCATGGCAAGGCCGTAACAACCACCAGGTGTCACCTCAGCCCCATTGTACTCCACCCATCAGGGTGCCACCTCACACGGGTCACCTGTGAGGCAAACCCATCATGGCCGCCAGGTGTCACATCAGTCCTGTCAAACCCCACCAGGTCAGGTACCACCTGACATATGTCACCAGCATGGCAAGGTCATCATGACCATGGTGTGTCACCTCGGCCCCATAACACACCACCTGGCAGGGTGAAACCTTGCATGAGCCACCCGGGTGGTGAAGACATCACAGCCACTGAGTGTCAAAATGGCCCAGACACACACCTCATGGTGGAATGCCACCTCATGCAGGTCACCCATGTGGTGTGGCCGTCACAGACACCATGTGTCACCTCGGCCCCAACTCTCCCTACCTGATGGGGTGCTACCTCACATGTGCCACCCACATGACAATGCAGTCACAGCCACTAGCTGTCACCTCATCCCCATGACACCACACCTGGTGGGGTGTCATCTCTTGCATGCCACCCATGTGATGAGGACACCACAGCCACCAGGTGTCACCTTAGCTCAATCACACTCTGTCCTCCAGTGTGTCACCTCATGCAAGCCACCCGTGTTGTGAGTCCATCACTGTCATCAGGTGTCACCTCAACCCAGGTGCACCTCGCCGTGTGCAATGCCACTTTGCACGAGTCACCTGAAATGTGAGGCCATCATGGCTGCCAGGTGTCACCTAGGCCTGGGCACACCCCACCTGGTGGGATGCTACATCTCATTGGTCACCCGCATGTTGAGGACATTACAGTGGCCTGCTGGAACCCCGGCCCCATCACTCCCTACCTGGTGGGGTGCTACCTCGTACATGCCACCCACATGGCAAGGCCGTCACAGCCACAAGGTGTCACCTCAGCCTGGTCACACCCACCCCAGTGGAGTGTCACCTTACACATGCCACCCATATTGCTCAT
This sequence comes from Hippopotamus amphibius kiboko, assembly GCF_030028045.1. Taxonomy (NCBI): domain Eukaryota; kingdom Metazoa; phylum Chordata; class Mammalia; order Artiodactyla; family Hippopotamidae; genus Hippopotamus; species Hippopotamus amphibius. The sequence continues at coordinate 101,347,683 of NC_080188.1, read as the reverse complement.
CTGTCACACCAACCATGTGTCACCTCAACCTGGGTGCACCCCACCCAGCACTGGTAACCCACCTTGCAGGGCAATCACAGCAGCCAGGTGACACCTGGGCATGGGCACACCCCACCCAGCAGGATACCACCTCATGCGGGTCACCAGTGTGTTGAGGCCCTCACGGCAGCCATGTTTCACCTAGGCCTGGGCACACCCCACCCAGTGGGGTTTCAACTCACGAATGGCACCCATGTAGTGAGGCCTTCATGGCTGCTGGTTGTCACCTTGGCCAAGTCATACACCACCCAGTGGGATGCCACCACACAGGGGTAACCAGCGTGGCGAGGCTGTCACAGCTGTCGGGTGTCATCTTGGCCCGTCCACGCCATGCACAGCTGGGTGCCACCTCATTCTAGCCACCCACGTGGCAAGTCATCTCAGTCACCATGTTTCACTTTGGCCCCATCACTCTAGGCCGGGTGGGGTGCGACAACACATGTGCTACCCCCATGGTGAGGCAGTAACAGCCATAGTGTTTTACCTCATCCCCATGACACCATGCCCAGTGGGGTGTCATCTCTTGTGTGCCATCCATGTGGCAAGCCCATCATGGCTGCCGGGTGTCACCTCAGCCCGATCACACCCTACCTGGCAGGGCTAACCTCATGCATGCCACCCACATTGCAAGTCCAATGTGGTCGCTGTGTCATGTCAACCCAGTCACACCACACCATGCAGGATACCAAATCGCATGGGTCACCTGTGTTGTGAGGCCATCACAGCCACTGAGTGTCACCTCGGCCTGGGTACACCTTGCCCATTGGGATGTCACCTAGCATGTGCCTCCCACATGGTGCAGCACTCACGGCCACCAATTTCCAGCCCCGTCACTCCCTGACCAGAAGAATGTCACCTCGACATAGGACCTGCATGGCAAGGTGGTCACACCACTGGGTGTCACGTCTGCATGGTCACATCCCACCCCGCAGGTTGCCACCTGGCAAAGGTCAACTGCATGGTGAAGCTGTCATGGCTGCCAGATGTCTCCTCTGCCTGAGCACACAATGCCTGGTGGGGAGCCACCATGCACAGATCACCCACGTGATGAGGCCCTCACAGCTGCCGGGTGTCACCTTGGTTGCTTTACCCACCACCCAGTGGGGTACCACCTCGTATGGGTGACCTGCATGGAGAAGCCATCACTGCCACTGGGTGACAGCTTAGCTCAGTCACACCATGTCTTGTGGGGAGCCACCTCACTTGGGTCACCCATGTGGTGAGGCTGTCATAGCCATGGGATGTCAACTTGACCCCTTCATAGCTTTCACAGCAGGTTGCCACCACGCTGGAGCCACCTAAGAGGCAAGGGATCATGACCACCACGTGTCATCTCAGCCATGTCACACCCCTCCAGGCAAGGTGCTACCTCACCCATGTCACCAGCATGGTGAGGCTACCAAGGCCACGAGGTGTCACCTAAGCCCACTCAGACACTGCCTGATGGGGTGCTACATAGTGCATGCTACTCACATGGCTAGGCCATCATGGCCACTGGGTGTCACTTCAGCCCCATCATTCCCCGCCCTGCCAGGTGCCACCTTGATGTGCCACCTGCATAGCTAGGCAATCACACCACTAGGTGCCACCTTGTCCCTGTGACACCACACCTGGCACCATGTCATCTCTTGTGTGTCCCCCATGTAGTGAGGCCATCACGGCCACTGGGTGTCACCTCTTCCTGGTCAATACCCACCTGCCAGGGTGTCAACTAGCATGTGCTTCCCTCAGGACGAGACCATCACAGCCACCAGGTGTCACCTCAGCCCGATCACACACTGCACAGTGGGGTGTCACCTTGTGCATGCCACCTGTGCTGCAAGTCTGTCTCGGTCAAAGTGTGTCACCTCAACCCGGGCATACCCCACCATGTGAGATGCCACCTCGCATGGTTACTCACGTTGTGAGCACCTCTATGCCACCAGATGTCACCTTGGCCTGGTTACACCCTGCCAGGCAGGGTGCCAGCTCATGTGGGTCACCCATGTGGTGAGGTCCTCATGGCCACTGGGCATCACCTTGGACCAGTCACACACCACCTAACGGGGTGCCAGTTTGCAAGGGTCACCCATGTGATGTGGCTCTCACAGCTGCTGTGGATCACTTTGGCCTGCTCACACTGCAGCCTGCAGGGTGCAATCTCACACTTGCTACGATTGTGGCGAGGCTGTCATGGCCGCCAGGTGTCCCCTTGGCCTGGTCACAACCCACACAGCATGGTGCCACCTCTTGCAGGTCACCCATGTGGCAAGGCCATCTTGCTGCCGGGTGTCACCTCAGCTTGGTCACAACCTGCCCAGCAGGAAGACACCTAGTATAGGTCACCAGGGTTGCGAGGCTGTCACAGCCACAGGGTGTCCATTGGCCCCATCGCACCTTGCCTTTCAGGGTGCTACCATGTGTGTGCCACCCAAGTGGTGAGGCCATCACAGCCACCAGGTGCCACCTCAGCCCTGTAACACCCCACCTGGTGGGGTGCAACCTTGCACTTGCCACCCATGGTGCTGGGCCATCACAGCACCATGTGTCTCCTTGGCACCCTTACACCCTGCCCAGAGTGGTGGCACTTTGCAGGTTCCACCCACATTGCAAGGCCATTATGGCTGCTGGGTGTCACTTCAGCCCCATCACACCCTGCCTGGTGGGGTGTCAACTCATGTGATTCACCCACGTGGTGAGGCCATCAGGGATATCAGGCCTCACCTCAGCCCAGGCACATCCACCCTGTGGGGTGCCACCTTACATGTGTAAGCCATGTGGTGAGGCCGTCAGTGTTGCCAGGTCTCACCTCAGCCCAGGGACACCATGGCCGGCCAGGAGCCACTTCGTGCATGCCACCCACATGGCAAGGCCATGAAGGCCACGGGGTGTCACCTAGAATTATAAAACACAGCCCAACAGTGTACCACCTTGTGCATGCCATGCATGTGGTGATGCTGTCATGACAATCAGGTAACACCTTGAATTGGGCACACCCCATCAGGCAGGGTGCCATCTCGTGAGGGTAACCTGGGTTGCTAGGCCCTCTCGGCCACCAGGTGGCCCCTAGGCCCATGCAAACCCCACCCACCAGAGTGCCATCTCACAAGGGTCACACTTGTGGCATTGCCCTCACAGCAACAGGCTGTCACCTAGGCCCAGGCACATCCAGCCAAACAGGGTGCCACCGCGCATGTGTCAGCCATGTGGTGAGGCTGTAATGGCTGCCAGATGTCACCTCAGCTCAGTCACACCCTGTCCGGCAACAAGCCACCTCACATGGGTCATCCGTGTTGAGAGGCTGTCACAATCATGGGGTGTCGATTGGCCCCATCACACCCTGCTGGCAGGGTGCCACATCATGCATACCACCCAAGTGCTGAGGCCATTATGGTCACAAGGTGTAACCTTGGTCCAGTAACACCCCACCCAGATGGGTGCACCCTTGCCCTTGTCACACACATAGCTGCACCGTCAAAGCCACCGGGTGTCACCTAGACCCCCTCACATCCCACCTGCGGTGTGCCACTTTGCATGTGCCACCCATGTTGCAAGGCCATTATGGCTGCCAGATGTCACCTCAGATCCATCACACCCCACCTAGCAGGGTGCCACCTCACATCAGTCACCCACGTGCTGAGGCCATCAGGGCTGCCAGGTGTCACATCCACCTGGGCATATCCACCCAGTGGGGTGCCACCTCACATAGGTAACCCATGTGGCAAGTACATCATAGCTGCTGGCTGTCACCTCAGACCAGGCACATGCCACCTGATGGGGAGCCACTTTGCACCTGTCACCCGAGTGGCAAGGCCATCACAGAAGCTGTGTTTGACCTTGGCCTGGGCACATGCCGCCTGGTGGGATGCCACCACACCAGGGTCACCTATGTGGTGAGGCTGACATTCCATTGGGTTTCACCTCAGCCCAGTCACACATCACCTGGGGGCTGCCACCTCGCATGGGTCACCCACATGTTGATGCCCTCATGAATGCTGGGATTCACTTTCGCCAGGGCACACACCAACTGGAGGAGTGCCACATACTGTGGTGCATCTACCTGATGAGGCCTGCATGGCAGCTGGGTGTCACCTAGACCTGGGCACTCCCCACCCATCACGGTGACACTTCGCACATGCCACCAGCATGGCGATGAGGTCAGGAGGCCGAGTTTCACCTCGGCTACTTCACAACCTGCCCAGTGGGGAGCCACATCATGCAGGTGATGCACATGGCAAGACCCTCATGGCCAGGGTGTCACTTAGGCCTGGTAACACCCTGCCCCACAGAGTGCCACTTCACACATATCACCCATGAGGCAAGGCCGTAATGGTCACTGGGTGTCACCTTGGCCCAGTTACACACTGCCTGGCTGTGTGCCACCATGTGTGGGTCTCCCGTGTGGCTAGGCCTTCATGCCCACTGGGTTTCACCTCAGAACTGGCACAACCCGCCCAGCTGGGTGCAACCTCATGTGGGTCACCCACGTATTGAGGCCATAATGGAAGTGGGGTTTGACCTTGGCCTGGGCAAATCCCACCCTGAGGGATGCCACTCCACATGTGCCATCTGCATGGTGAGGCCACCATGGCCACCAGGTGTCACCTCGGCCTTGGGTCACTCTGCCCAGTGGAGAGCAACCTCATGCATGCCACCCATGTGGTGAGGCCTTGTACAGGTCACCTGCATGGTGAGGCCATCACAGCCACCAGGTGTCACTTTGGCACAGTCATGTGCTGCCCAACAGGTGGCCACATCACACTGGTCATCCACGTGGTAAGGCTGTCATGGGCCCTGAGTGTCACCTTGGCCTGGGCACACGCAACCCAGTGGGGTGCCACCCATGTGGTGAGGCCATCACAGAACCTGTGTTTGACCTTGGCCCAGAAACACCTGCCCAGTGGGGTTCCAGCCTGCCAGGGTCACCCATGTGGTGAGGCCAACACACTGCCAGGTGTCACCTAGGCCTGGGCACACCCCACCTGGTGGGATGCTCCATCTCATTGGTCACCCGCATGTTGAGCACACTACTGTGGCCTGGTGGAACCTCTGCCCCATCACTCCCTACCTGGTGGGGTGCTACCTCGTACAGGCCACCCGCATGGCAAGGCCGTAACAACCACCAGGTGTCACCTCAGCCCCATTGTACTCCACCCATCAGGGTGCCACCTCACACGGGTCACCTGTGAGGCAAACCCATCATGGCCACCAGGTGTCACATCAGTCCTGTCAAACCCCACCAGGTCAGGTACCACCTGACATATGTCACCAGCATGGCAAGGTCATCATGACCATGGTGTGTCACCTCAGCCCCATAACACACCACCTGGCAGGGTGAAACCTTGCATGAGCCACCCGGGTGGTGAAGACATCACAGCCACTGAGTGTCAAAATGGCCCAGACACACACCTCATGGTGGAATGCCACCTCATGCAGGTCACCCATGTGGTGTGGCCGTCACAGCCACCATGTGTCACCTCGGCCCCAACTCTCCCTACCTGATGGGGTGCTACCTCACATGTGCCACCCACATGACAATGCAGTCACAGCCACTAGCTGTCACCTCATCCCCATGACACCACACCTGGTGGGGTGTCATCTCTTGCATGCCACCCATGTGATGAGGACACCACAGCCACCAGGTGTCACCTTAGCTCAATCACACTCTGTCCTCCAGTGTGTCACCTCATGCAAGCCACCCGTGTTGTGAGTCCATCACTGTCATCAGGTGTCACCTCAACCCAGGTGCACCTCGCCGTGTGCAATGCCACTGTGCACGAGTCACCTGAAATGTGAGGCCATCATGGCTGCCAGGTGTCACCTAGGCCTGGGCACACCCCACCTGGTGGGATGCTACATCTCATTGGTCACCCACATGTTGAGGACATTACAGTGGCCTGCTGGAACCTCGGCCCCATCACTCCCTACCTGGTGGGGTGCTACCTCGTACATGCCACCCACATGGCAAGGCCGTCACAGCCACAAGGTGTCACCTCAGCCTGGTCACACCCACCCCAGTGGAGTGTCACCTTACACATGCCACCCATATTGCTCATCTGTCACACCAACCATGTGTCACCTCAACCTGGGTGCACCCCACCCAGCACTGGTAACCCACCTTGCAGGGCAATCACAGCAGCCAGGTGACACCTGGGCATGGGCACACCCCACCCAGCAGGATACCACCTCATGCGGGTCACCAGTGTGTTGAGGCCCTCACGGCAGCCATGTTTCACCTAGGCCTGGGCACACCCAACCCAGTGGGGTTTCAACTCACGAATGGCACCCATGTAGTGAGGCCTTCATGGCTGCTGGTTGTCACCTTGGCCAAGTCATACACCACCCAGTGGGATGCCACCACACAGGGGTAACCAGCGTGGCGAGGCTGTCACAGCTGTCGGGTGTCATCTTGGCCCGTCCACGCCATGCACAGCTGGGTGCCACCTCATTCTAGCCACCCACGTGGCAAGTCATCTCAGTCACCATGTTTCCCTTTGGCCCCATCACTCTAGGCCGGGTGGGGTGCGACAACACATGTGCTACCCCCATGGTGAGGCAGTAACAGCCATAGTGTTTTACCTCATCCCCATGACACCATGCCCAGTGGGGTGTTATCTCTTGTGTGCCATCCATGTGGCAAGCCCCTCATGGCTGCCGGGTGTCACCTCAGCCCGATCACACCCTACCTGGCAGGGCTAACCTCATGCATGCCACCCACATTGCAAGTCCAATGTGGTCGCTGTGTCATGTCAACCCAGTCACACCACACCATGCAGGATACCAAATCGCATGGGTCACCTGTGTTGTGAGGCCATCACAGCCACTGAGTGTCACCTCGGCCTGGGTACACCTCGCCCATTGGGATGTCACCTAGCATGTGCCTCCCACATGGTGCAGCACTCACGGCCACCAATTTCCAGCCCCGTCACTCCCTGACCAGAAGAATGTCACCTCGACATAGGACCTGCATGGCAAGGTGGTCACACCACTGGGTGTCACGTCTGCATGGTCACATCCCACCCCGCAGGTTGCCACCTGACAAAGGTCAACTGCATGGTGAAGCTGTCATGGCTGCCAGATGTCTCCTCTGCCTGAGCACACAATGCCTGGTGGGGAGCCACCATGCACAGATCACCCACGTGATGAGGCCCTCACAGCTGCCGGGTGTCACCTTGGTTGCTTTACCCACCACCCAGTGGGGTACCACCTCGTATGGGTGACCTGCATGGAGAAGCCATCACTGCCACTGGGTGACAGCTTAGCTCAGTCACACCATGTCTTGTGGGGAGCCACCTCACTTGGGTCACCCATGTGGTGAGGCTGTCATAGCCATGGGATGTCACCTTGACCCCTTCATAGCTTTCACAGCAGGTTGCCACCACGCTGGAGCCACCTAAGAGGCAAGGGATCATGACCACCACGTGTCATCTCAGCCATGTCACACCCCTCCAGGCAAGGTGCTACCTCACCCATGTCACCAGCATGGTGAGGCTACCAAGGCCACGAGGTGTCACCTAAGCCCACTCAGACACTGCCTGATGGGGTGCTACATAGTGCATGCTACTCACATGGCTAGGCCATCATGGCCACTGGGTGTCACTTCAGCCCCATCATTCCCCACCCTGCCAGCTGCCACCTTGATGTGCCACCTGCATAGCTAGGCAATCACACCACTAGGTGCCACCTTGTCCCTGTGACACCACACCTGGCACCATGTCATCTCTTGTGTGTCCCCCATGTAGTGAGGCCATCACGGCCACTGGGTGTCACCTCTTCCTGGTCAATACCCACCTGCCAGGGTGTCAACTAGCATGTGCTTCCCTCAGGACGAGACCATCACAGCCACCAGGTGTCACCTCAGCCCGATCACACACTGCACAGTGGGGTGTCACCTTGTGCATGCCACCTGTGCTGCAAGTCTGTCTTGGTCAAAGTGTGTCACCTCAACCCGGGCATACCCCACCATGTGAGATGCCACCTCGCATGGTTACTCACGTTGTGAGCACCTCTATGCCACCAGATGTCACCTTGGCCTGGTTACACCCTGCCAGGCAGGGTGCCAGCTCATGTGGGTCACCCATGTGGTGAGGTCCTCATGGCCACTGGGCATCACCTTGGACCAGTCACACACCACCTAATGGGGTGCCAGTTTGCAAGGGTCACCCATGTGATGTGGCTCTCACAGCTGCTGTGGATCACTTTGGCCTGCTCACACTGCAGCCTGCAGGGTGCAATCTCACACTTGCTACGATTGTGGCGAGGCTGTCATGGCCGCCAGGTGTCCCCTTGGCCTGGTCACAACCCACACAGCATGGTGCCACCTCTTGCAGGTCACCCATGTGGCAAGGCCATCTTGCTGCCGGGTGTCACCTCAGCTTGGTCACAACCTGCCCAGCAGGAAGACACCTAGTATAGGTCACCAGGGTTGCGAGGCTGTCACAGCCACAGGGTGTCCATTGGCCCCATGGCACCTTGCCTGGCAGGGTGCTACCATGTGTGTGCCACCCAAGTGGTGAGGCCATCACAGCCACCAGGTGCCACCTCAGCCCTGTAACACCCCACCTGGTGGGGTGCAACCTTGCACTTGCCACCCATGGTGCTGGGCCATCACAGCACCATGTGTCTCCTTGGCACCCTTACACCCTGCCCAGAGTGGTGGCACTTTGCAGGTTCCACCCACATTGCAAGGCCATTATGGCTGCTGGGTGTCACTTCAGCCCCACCACACCCTGCCTGGTGGGGTGTCAACTCATGTGATTCACCCACGTGGTGAGGCCATCAGGGATATCAGGCCTCACCTCAGCCCAGGCACATCCACCCTGTGGGGTGCCACCTTACATGTGTAAGCCATGTGGTGAGGCCGTCAGTGTTGCCAGGTCTCACCTCAGCCCAAGGACACCATGGCCAGCCAGGAGCCACTTCATGCATGCCACCCACATGGCAAGGCCATGAAGGCCACGGGGTGTCACCTAGAATTATAAAACACAGCCCAACAGTGTACCACCTTGTGCATGCCATGCATGTGGTGATGCTGTCATGACAATCAGGTAACACCTTGAATTGGGCACACCCCATCAGGCAGGGTGCCATCTCGTGAGGGTAACCTGGGTTGCTAGGCCCTCTCGGCCACCAGGTGGCCCCTAGGCCCATGCAAACCCCACCCACCAGAGTGCCATCTCACAAGGGTCACACTTGTGGCATTTCCCTCACAGCAACAGGCTGTCACCTAGGCCCAGGCACATCCAGCCAAACAGGGTGCCACCGCGCATGTGTCAGCCATGTGGTGAGGCTGTAATGGCTGCCAGATGTCACCTCAGCTCAGTCACACCCTGCCCGGCAACAAGCCACCTCACATGGGTCATCCGTGTTGAGAGGCTGTCACAATCATGGGGTGTTGATTGGCCCCATCACACCCTGCTGGCAGGGTGCCACATCATGCATACCACCCAAGTGCTGAGGCCATTATGGTCACAAGGTGTAACCTTGGTCCAGTAACACCCCACCCAGATGGGTGCACCCTTGCCCTTGTCACACACATAGCTGCACCGTCAAAGCCACCGGGTGTCACCTAGACCCCCTCACATCCCACCTGCGGTGTGCCACTTTGCATGTGCCACCCATGTTGCAAGGCCATTATGGCTGCCAGATGTCACCTCAGATCCATCACACCCCACCTAGCAGGGTGCCACCTCACATCAGTCACCCACGTGCTGAGGCCATCAGGGCTGCCAGGTGTCACATCCACCTGGGCATATCCACCCAGTGGGGTGCCACCTCACATAGGTAACCCATGTGGCAAGTACATCATAGCTGCTGGCTGTCACCTCAGACCAGGCACATGCCACCTGATGGGGAGCCACTTTGCACCTGTCACCCGAGTGGCAAGGCCATCACAGAAGCTGTGTTTGACCTTGGCCAGGGCACATGCCGCCTGGTGGGATGCCACCACACCAGGGTCACCTATGTGGTGAGGCTGACATTCCATTGGGTTTCACCTCAGCCCAGTCACACATCACCTGGGGGCTGCCACCTCGCATGGGTCACCCACATGTTGATGCCCTCATGAATGCTGGGATTCACTTTCGCCAGGGCACACACCAACTGGAGGAGTGCCACATACTGTGGTGCATCTGCCTGATGAGGCCTGCATGGCAGCTGGGTGTCACCTAGACCTGGGCACTCCCCACCCATCACGGTGACACTTTGCACATGCCACCAGCATGGCGATGAGGTCAGGAGGCCGAGTTTCACCTCGGCTACTTCACAACCTGCCCAGTGGGGAGCCACATCATGCAGGTGATGCACATGGCAAGACCCTCATGGCCAGGGTGTCACTTAGGCCTGGTAACACCCTGCCCCACAGAGTGCCACTTCACACATATCACCCATGAGGCAAGGCCGTAATGGTCACTGGGTGTCACCTTGGCCCAGTTACACACTGCCTGGCTGTGTGCCACCATGTGTGGGTCTCCCGTGTGGCTAGGCCTTCATGCCCACTGGGTTTCACCTCAGAACTGGCACAACCCGCCCAGCTGGGTGCAACCTCATGTGGGTCACCCACGTATTGAGGCCATAATGGAAGTGGGGTTTGACCTTGGCCTGGGCAAATCCCACCCTGAGGGATGCCACTCCACATGTGCCATCTGCATGGTGAGGCCACCATGGCCACCAGGTGTCACCTCGGCCTTGGGTCACTCTGCCCAGTGGAGAGCAACCTCATGCATGCCACCCATGTGGTGAGGCCTTGTACAGGTCACCTGCATGGTGAGGCCATCACATCCACCAGGTGTCACTTTGGCACAGTCATGTGCTGCCCAACAGGTGGCCACATCACACTGGTCATCCACGTGGTAAGGCTGTCATGGCCCCTGAGTGTCACCTTGGCCTGGGCACACGCAACCCAGTGGGGTGCCACCCATGTGGTGAGGCCATCACAGAACCTGTGTTTGACCTTGGCCCAGAAACACCTGCCCAGTGGGGTTCCAGCCTGCCAGGGTCACCCATGTGGTGAGGCCAACACACTGCCAGGTGTCACCTAGGCCTGGGCACACCCCACCTGGTGGGATGCTCCATCTCATTGGTCACCCGCATGTTGAGCACACTACTGTGGCCTGGTGGAACCTCGGCCCCATCACTCCCTACCTGGTGGGGTGCTACCTCGTACAGGCCACCCGCATGGCAAGGCCGTAACAACCACCAGGTGTCACCTCAGCCCCATTGTACTCCACCCATCAGGGTGCCACCTCACACGGGTCACCTGTGAGGCAAACCCATCATGGCCGCCAGGTGTCACATCAGTCCTGTCAAACCCCACCAGGTCAGGTACCACCTGACATATGTCACCAGCATGGCAAGGTCATCATGACCATGGTGTGTCACCTCAGCCCCATAACACACCACCTGGCAGGGTGAAACCTTGCATGAGCCACCCGGGTGGTGAAGACATCACAACCACTGAGTGTCAAAATGGCCCAGACACACACCTCATGGTGGAATGCCACCTCATGCAGGTCACCCATGTGGTGTGGCCGTCACAGACACCATGTGTCACCTCGGCCCCAACTCTCCCTACCTGATGGGGTGCTACCTCACATGTGCCACCCACATGACAATGCAGTCACAGCCACTAGCTGTCACCTCATCCCCATGACACCACACCTGGTGGGGTGTCATCTCTTGCATGCCACCCATGTGATGAGGACACCACAGCCACCAGGTGTCACCTTAGCTCAATCACACTCTGTCCTCCAGTGTGTCACCTCATGCAAGCCACCCGTGTTGTGAGTCCATCACTGTCATCAGGTGTCACCTCAACCCAGGTGCACCTCACCGTGTGCAATGCCACTTTGCACGAGTCACCTGAAATGTGAGGCCATCATGGCTGCCAGGTGTCACCTAGGCCTGGGCACACCCCACCTGGTGGGATGCTACCTCTCATTGGTCACCCGCATGTTGAGGACATTACAGTGGCCTGCTGGAACCTCGGCCCCATCACTCCCTACCTGGTGGGGTGCTACCTCGTACATGCCACCCACATGGCAAGGCCGTCACAGCCACAAGGTGTCACCTCAGCCTGGTCACACCCACCCCAGTGGAGTGTCACCTTACACATGCCACCCATATTGCTCATCTGTCACACCAACCATGTGTCACCTCAACCTGGGTGCACCCCACCCAGCACTGGTAACCCACCTTGCAGGGCAATCACAGCAGCCAGGTGACACCTGGGCATGGGCACACCCCACCCAGCAGGATGCCACCTCATGCGGGTCACCAGTGTGTTGAGGCCCTCACGGCAGCCATGTTTCACCTAGGCCTGGGCACACCCCACCCAGTGGGGTTTCAACTCACGAATGGCACCCATGTAGTGAGGCCTTCATGGCTGCTGGTTGTCACCTTGGCCAAGTCATACACCACCCAGTGGGATGCCACCACACAGGGGTAACCAGCGTGGCGAGGCTGTCACAGCTGTCGGGTGTCATCTTGGCCCGTCCACGCCATGCACAGCTGGGTGCCCCCTCATTCTAGCCACCCACGTGGCAAGTCATCTCAGTCACCACGTTTCACTTTGGCCCCATCACTCTAGGCCGGGTGGGGTGCGACAACACATGTGCTACCCCCATGGTGAGGCAGTAACAGCCATAGTGTTTTACCTCATCCCCATGACACCATGCCCAGTGGGGTGTCATCTCTTGTGTGCCATCCATGTGGCAAGCCCATCATGGCTGCCGGGTGTCACCTCAGCCCGATCACACCCTACCTGGCAGGGCTAACCTCATGCATGCCACCCACATTGCAAGTCCAATGTGGTCGCTGTGTCATGTCAACCCAGTCACACCACACCATGCAGGATACCAAATCGCATGGGTCACCTGTGTTGTGAGGCCATCACAGCCACTGAGTGTCACCTCGGCCTGGGTACACCTTGCCCATTGGGATGTCACCTAGCATGTGCCTCCCACATGGTGCAGCACTCACGGCCACCAATTTCCAACCCCGTCACTCCCTGACCAGAAGAATGTCACCTCGACATAGGACTTGCATGGCAAGGTGGTCACACCACTGGGTGTCACGTCTGCATGGTCACATCCCACCCCACAGGTTGCCACCTGACAAAGGTCAACTGCATGGTGAAGCTGTCATGGCTGCCAGATGTCTCCTCTGCCTGAGCACACAATGCCTGGTGGGGAGCCACCATGCACAGATCACCCACGTGATGAGGCCCTCACAGCTGCCGGGTGTCACCTTGGTTGCTTTACCCACCACCCAGTGGGGTACCACCTCGTATGGGTGACCTGCATGGAGAAGCCATCACTGCCACTGGGTGACAGCTTAGCTCAGTCACACCATGTCTTGTGGGGAGCCACCTCACTTGGGTCACCCATGTGGTGAGGCTGTCATAGCCATGGGATGTCACCTTGACCCCTTCATAGCTTTCACAGCAGGTTGCCACCACGCTGGAGCCACCTAAGAGGCAAGGGATCATGACCACCACGTGTCATCTCAGCCATGTCACACCCCTCCAGGCAAGGTGCTACCTCACCCATGTCACCAGCATGGTGAGGCTACCAAGGCCACGAGGTGTCACCTAAGCCCACTCAGACACTGCCTGATGGGGTGCTACATAGTGCATGCTACTCACATGGCTAGGCCATCATGGCCACTGGGTGTCACTTCAGCCCCATCATTCCCCGCCCTGCCAGGTGCCACCTTGATGTGCCACCTGCATAGCTAGGCAATCACACCACTAGGTGCCACCTTGTCCCTGTGACACCACACCTGGCACCATGTCATCTCTTGTGTGTCCCCCATGTAGTGAGGCCATCACGGCCACTGGGTGTCACCTCTTCCTGGTCAATACCCACCTGCCAGGGTGTCAACTAGCATGTGCTTCCCTCAGGACGAGACCATCACAGCCACCAGGTGTCACCTCAGCCCGATCACACACTGCACAGTGGGGTGTCACCTTGTGCATGCCACCTGTGCTGCAAGTCTGTCTCGGTCAAAGTGTGTCACCTCAACCCGGGCATACCCCACCATGTGAGATGCCACCTCGCATGGTTACTCACGTTGTGAGCACCTCTATGCCACCAGATGTCACCTTGGCCTGGTTACACCCTGCCAGGCAGGGTGCCAGCTCATGTGGGTCACCCATGTGGTGAGGTCCTCATGGCCACTGGGCATCACCTTGGACCAGTCACACACCACCTAACGGGGTGCCAGTTTGCAAGGGTCACCCATGTGATGTGGCTCTCACAGCTGCTGTGGATCACTTTGGCCTGCTCACACTGCAGCCTGCAGGGTGCAATCTCACACTTGCTACGATTGTGGCGAGGCTGTCATGGCCGCCAGGTGTCCCCTTGGCCTGGTCACAACCCACACAGCATGGTGCCACCTCTTGCAGGTCACCCATGTGGCAAGGCCATCTTGCTGCCGGGTGTCACCTCAGCTTGGTCACAACCTGCCCAGCAGGAAGACACCTAGTATAGGTCACCAGGGTTGCGAGGCTGTCACAGCCACAGGGTGTCCATTGGCCCCATCGCACCTTGCCTGGCAGGGTGCTACCATGTGTGTGCCACCCAAGTGGTGAGGCCATCACAGCCACCAGGTGCCACCTCAGCCCTGTAACACCCCACCTGGTGGGGTGCAACCTTGCACTTGCCACCCATGGTGCTGGGCCATCACAGCACCATGTGTCTCCTTGGCACCCTTACACCCTGCCCAGAGTGGTGGCACTTTGCAGGTTCCACCCACATTGCAAGGCCATTATGGCTGCTGGGTGTCACTTCAGCCCCACCACATCCTGCCTGGTGGGGTGTCAACTCATGTGATTCACCCACGTGGTGAGGCCATCAGGGATATCAGGCCTCACCTCAGCCCAGGCACATCCACCCTGTGGGGTGCCACCTTATATGTGTAAGCCATGTGGTGAGGCCGTCAGTGTTGCCAGGTCTCACCTCAGCCCAGGGACACCATGGCCGGCCAGGAGCCACTTCGTGCATGCCACCCACATGGCAAGGCCATGAAGGCCACGGGGTGTCACCTAGAATTATAAAACACAGCCCAACAGTGTACCACCTTGTGCATGCCATGCATGTGGTGATGCTGTCATGACAATCAGGTAACACCTTGAATTGGGCACACCCCATCAGGCAGGGTGCCATCTTGTGAGGGTAACCTGGGTTGCTAGGCCCTCTCGGCCACCAGGTGGCCCCTAGGCCCATGCAAACCCCACCCACCAGAGTGCCATCTCACAAGGGTCACACTTGTGGCATTGCCCTCACAGCAACAGGCTGTCACCTAGGCCCAGGCACATCCAGCCAAACAGGGTGCCACCGCGCATGTGTCAGCCATGTGGTGAGGCTGTAATGGCTGCCAGATGTCACCTCAGCTCAGTCACACCCTGCCCGGCAACAAGCCACCTCACATGGGTCATCCGTGTTGAGAGGCTATCACAATCATGGGGTGTTGATTGGCCCCATCACACCCTGCTGGCAGGGTGCCACATCATGCATACCACCCAAGTGCTGAGGCCATTATGGTCACAAGGTGTAACCTTGGTCCAGTAACACCCCACCCAGATGGGTGCACCCTTGCCCTTGTCACACACATAGCTGCACCGTCAAAGCCACCGGGTGTCACCTAGACCCCCTCACATCCCACCTGCGGTGTGCCACTGTGCATGTGCCACCCATGTTGCAAGGCCATTATGGCTGCCAGATGTCACCTCAGATCCATCACACCCCACCTAGCAGGGTGCCACCTCACATCAGTCACCCACGTGCTGAGGCCATCAGGGCTGCCAGGTGTCACATCCACCTGGGCATATCCACCCAGTGGGGTGCCACCTCACATAGGTAACCCATGTGGCAAGTACCTCATAGCTGCTGGCTGTCACCT
The DNA here is from genome assembly GCF_030028045.1 of Hippopotamus amphibius kiboko. Lineage (NCBI taxonomy): Eukaryota > Metazoa > Chordata > Mammalia > Artiodactyla > Hippopotamidae > Hippopotamus > Hippopotamus amphibius. The sequence continues at coordinate 101,331,765 of NC_080188.1, read as the reverse complement.
CAGACCAGGCACATGCCACCTGATGGGGAGCCACTTTGCACCTGTCACCCGAGTGGCAAGGCCATCACAGAAGCTGTGTTTGACCTTGGCCAGGGCACATGCCGCCTGGTGGGATGCCACCACACCAGGGTCACCTATGTGGTGAGGCTGACATTCCATTGGGTTTCACCTCAGCCCAGTCACACATCACCTGGGGGCTGCCACCTCGCATGGGTCACCCACATGTTGATGCCCTCATGAATGCTGGGATTCAATTTCGCCAGGGCACACACCAACTGGAGGAGTGCCACATACTGTGGTGCATCTGCCTGATGAGGCCTGCATGGCAGCTGGGTGTCACCTAGACCTGGGCACTCCCCACCCATCACGGTGACACTTTGCACATGCCACCAGCATGGCGATGAGGTCAGGAGGCCGAGTTTCACCTCGGCTACTTCACAACCTGCCCAGTGGGGAGCCACATCATGCAGGTGATGCACATGGCAAGACCCTCATGGCCAGGGTGTCACTTAGGCCTGGTAACACCCTGCCCCACAGAGTGCCACTTCACACATATCACCCATGAGGCAAGGCCGTAATGGTCACTGGGTGTCACCTTGGCCCAGTTACACACTGCCTGGCTGTGTGCCACCATGTGTGGGTCTCCCGTGTGGCTAGGCCTTCATGCCCACTGGGTTTCACCTCAGAACTGGCACAACCCGCCCAGCTGGGTGCAACCTCATGTGGGTCACCCACGTATTGAGGCCATAATGGAAGTGGGGTTTGACCTTGGCCTGGGCAAATCCCACCCTGAGGGATGCCACTCCACATGTGCCATCTGCATGGTGAGGCCACCATGGCCACCAGGTGTCACCTCGGCCTTGGGTCACTCTGCCCAGTGGAGAGCAACCTCATGCATGCCACCCATGTGGTGAGGCCTTGTACAGGTCACCTGCATGGTGAGGCCATCACATCCACCAGGTGTCACTTTGGCACAGTCATGTGCTGCCCAACAGGTGGCCACATCACACTGGTCATCCACGTGGTAAGGCTGTCATGGCCCCTGAGTGTCACCTTGGCCTGGGCACACGCAACCCAGTGGGGTGCCACCCATGTGGTGAGGCCATCACAGAACCTGTGTTTGACCTTGGCCCAGAAACACCTGCCCAGTGGGGTTCCAGCCTGCCAGGGTCACCCATGTGGTGAGGCCAACACACTGCCAGGTGTCACCTAGGCCTGGGCACACCCCACCTGGTGGGATGCTCCATCTCATTGGTCACCCGCATGTTGAGCACACTACTGTGGCCTGGTGGAACCTCTGCCCCATCACTCCCTACCTGGTGGGGTGCTACCTCGTACAGGCCACCCGCATGGCAAGGCCGTAACAACCACCAGGTGTCACCTCAGCCCCATTGTACTCCACCCATCAGGGTGCCACCTCACACGGGTCACCTGTGAGGCAAACCCATCATGGCCGCCAGGTGTCACATCAGTCCTGTCAAACCCCACCAGGTCAGGTACCACCTGACATATGTCACCAGCATGGCAAGGTCATCATGACCATGGTGTGTCACCTCAGCCCCATAACACACCACCTGGCAGGGTGAAACCTTGCATGAGCCACCCGGGTGGTGAAGACATCACAGCCACTGAGTGTCAAAATGGCCCAGACACACACCTCATGGTGGAATGCCACCTCATGCAGGTCACCCATGTGGTGTGGCCGTCACAGACACCATGTGTCACCTCGGCCCCAACTCTCCCTACCTGATGGGGTGCTACCTCACATGTGCCACCCACATGACAATGCAGTCACAGCCACTAGCTGTCACCTCATCCCCATGACACCACACCTGGTGGGGTGTCATCTCTTGCATGCCACCCATGTGATGAGGACACCACAGCCACCAGGTGTCACCTTAGCTCAATCACACTCTGTCCTCCAGTGTGTCACCTCATGCAAGCCACCCGTGTTGTGAGTCCATCACTGTCATCAGGTGTCACCTCAACCCAGGTGCACCTCGCCGTGTGCAATGCCACTTTGCACGAGTCACCTGAAATGTGAGGCCATCATGGCTGCCAGGTGTCACCTAGGCCTGGGCACACCCCACCTGGTGGGATGCTACATCTCATTGGTCACCCGCATGTTGAGGACATTACAGTGGCCTGCTGGAACCTCGGCCCCATCACTCCCTACCTGGTGGGGTGCTACCTCGTACATGCCACCCACATGGCAAGGCCGTCACAGCCACAAGGTGTCACCTCAGCCTGGTCACACCCACCCAGTGGAGTGTCACCTTACACATGCCACCCATATTGCTCATCTGTCACACCAACCATGTGTCACCTCAACCTGGGTGCACCCCACCCAGCACTGGTAACCCACCTTGCAGGGCAATCACAGCAGCCAGGTGACACCTGGGCATGGGCACACCCCACCCAGCAGGATACCACCTCATGCGGGTCACCAGTGTGTTGAGGCCCTCACGGCAGCCATGTTTCACCTAGGCCTGGGCACACCCCACCCAGTGGGGTTTCAACTCACGAATGGCACCCATGTAGTGAGGCCTTCATGGCTGCTGGTTGTCACCTTGGCCAAGTCATACACCACCCAGTGGGATGCCACCACACAGGGGTAACCAGCGTGGCGAGGCTGTCACAGCTGTCGGGTGTCATCTTGGCCCGTCCACGCCATGCACAGCTGGGTGCCACCTCATTCTAGCCACCCACGTGGCAAGTCATCTCAGTCACCATGTTTCACTTTGGCCCCATCACTCTAGGCCGGGTGGGGTGCGACAACACATGTGCTACCCCCATGATGAGGCAGTAACAGCCATAGTGTTTTACCTCATCCCCATGACACCATGCCCAGTGGGGTGTCATCTCTTGTGTGCCATCCATGTGGCAAGCCCATCATGGCTGCCGGGTGTCACCTCAGCCCGATCACACCCTACCTGGCAGGGCTAACCTCATGCATGCCACCCACATTGCAAGTCCAATGTGGTCGCTGTGTCATGTCAACCCAGTCACACCACACCATGCAGGATACCAAATCGCATGGGTCACCTGTGTTGTGAGGCCATCACAGCCACTGAGTGTCACCTCGGCCTGGGTACACCTCGCCCATTGGGATGTCACCTAGCATGTGCCTCCCACATGGTGCAGCACTCACGGCCACCAATTTCCAGCCCCGTCACTCCCTGACCAGAAGAATGTCACCTCGACATAGGACCTGCATGGCAAGGTGGTCACACCACTGGGTGTCACGTCTGCATGGTCACATCCCACCCCACAGGTTGCCACCTGACAAAGGTCAACTGCATGGTGAAGCTGTCATGGCTGCCAGATGTCTCCTCTGCCTGAGCACACAATGCCTGGTGGGGAGCCACCATGCACAGATCACCCACGTGATGAGGCCCTCACAGCTGCCGGGTGTCACCTTGGTTGCTTTACCCACCACCCAGTGGGGTACCACCTCGTATGGGTGACCTGCATGGAGAAGCCATCACTGCCACTGGGTGACAGCTTAGCTCAGTCACACCATGTCTTGTGGGGAGCCACCTCACTTGGGTCACCCATGTGGTGAGGCTGTCATAGCCATGGGATGTCACCTTGACCCCTTCATAGCTTTCACAGCAGGTTGCCACCACGCTGGAGCCACCTAAGAGGCAAGGGATCATGACCACCACGTGTCATCTCAGCCATGTCACACCCCTCCAGGCAAGGTGCTACCTCACCCATGTCACCAGCATGGTGAGGCTACCAAGGCCACGAGGTGTCACCTAAGCCCACTCAGACACTGCCTGATGGGGTGCTACATAGTGCATGCTACTCACATGGCTAGGCCATCATGGCCACTGGGTGTCACTTCAGCCCCATCATTCCCCACCCTGCCAGCTGCCACCTTGATGTGCCACCTGCATAGCTAGGCAATCACACCACTAGGTGCCACCTTGTCCCTGTGACACCACACCTGGCACCATGTCATCTCTTGTGTGTCCCCCATGTAGTGAGGCCATCACGGCCACTGGGTGTCACCTCTTCCTGGTCAATACCCACCTGCCAGGGTGTCAACTAGCATGTGCTTCCCTCAGGACGAGACCATCACAGCCACCAGGTGTCAGCTCAGCCCGATCACACACTGCACAGTGGGGTGTCACCTTGTGCATGCCACCTGTGCTGCAAGTCTGTCTCGGTCAAAGTGTGTCACCTCAACCCGGGCATACCCCACCATGTGAGATGCCACCTCGCATGGTTACTCACGTTGTGAGCACCTCTATGCCACCAGATGTCACCTTGGCCTGGTTACACCCTGCCAGGCAGGGTGCCAGCTCATGTGGGTCACCCATGTGGTGAGGTCCTCATGGCCACTGGGCATCACCTTGGACCAGTCACACACCACCTAATGGGGTGCCAGTTTGCAAGGGTCACCCATGTGATGTGGCTCTCACAGCTGCTGTGGATCACTTTGGCCTGCTCACACTGCAGCCTGCAGGGTGCAATCTCACACTTGCTACGATTGTGGCGAGGCTGTCATGGCCGCCAGGTGTCCCCTTGGCCTGGTCACAACCCACACAGCATGGTGCCACCTCTTGCAGGTCACCCATGTGGCAAGGCCATCTTGCTGCCGGGTGTCACCTCAGCTTGGTCACAACCTGCCCAGCAGGAAGACACCTAGTATAGGTCACCAGGGTTGCGAGGCTGTCACAGCCACAGGGTGTCCATTGGCCCCATGGCACCTTGCCTGGCAGGGTGCTACCATGTGTGTGCCACCCAAGTGGTGAGGCCATCACAGCCACCAGGTGCCACCTCAGCCCTGTAACACCCCACCTGGTGGGGTGCAACCTTGCACTTGCCACCCATGGTGCTGGGCCATCACAGCACCATGTGTCTCCTTGGCACCCTTACACCCTGCCCAGAGTGGTGGCACTTTGCAGGTTCCACCCACATTGCAAGGCCATTATGGCTGCTGGGTGTCACTTCAGTCCCACCACACCCTGCCTGGTGGGGTGTCAACTCATGTGATTCACCCACGTGGTGAGGCCATCAGGGATATCAGGCCTCACCTCAGCCCAGGCACATCCACCCTGTGGGGTGCCACCTTACATGTGTAAGCCATGTTGTGAGGCCGTCAGTGTTGCCAGGTCTCACCTCAGCCCAGGGACACCATGGCCAGCCAGGAGCCACTTCATGCATGCCACCCACATGGCAAAGGCCATGAAGGCCACGGGGTGTCACCTAGAATTATAAAACACAGCCCAACAGTGTACCACCTTTGTGCATGCCATGCATGTGGTGATGCTGTCATGACAATCAGGTAACACCTTGAATTGGGCACACCCCATCAGGCAGGGTGCCATCTCGTGAGGGTAACCTGGGTTGCTAGGCCCTCTCGGCACCAGGTGGCCCCTAGGCCCATGCAAACCCCACCCACCAGAGTGCCATCTCACAAGGGTCACACTTGTGGCATTTCCCTCACAGCAACAGGCTGTCACCTAGGCCCAGGCACATCCAGCCAAACAGGGTGCCACCGCGCATGTGTCAGCCATGTGGTGAGGCTGTAATGGCTGCCAGATGTCACCTCAGCTCAGTCACACCCTGCCCGGCAACAAGCCACCTCACATGGGTCATCCGTGTTGAGAGGCTGTCCACAATCATGGGGTGTTGATTGGCCCCATCACACCCTGCTGGCAGGGTGCCACATCATGCATACCACCCAAGTGCTGAGGCCATTATGGTCACAAGGTGTAACCTTGGTCCAGTAACACCCCACCCAGATGGGTGCACCCTTGCCCTTGTCACACACATAGCTGCACCGTCAAAGCCACCGGGTGTCACCTAGACCCCCTCACATCCCACCTGCGGTGTGCCACTTTGCATGTGCCACCCATGTTGCAAGGCCATTATGGCTGCCAGATGTCACCTCAGATCCATCACACCCCACCTAGCAGGGTGCCACCTCACATCAGTCACCCACGTGCTGAGGCCATCAGGGCTGCCAGGTGTCACATCCACCTGGGCATATCCACCCAGTGGGGTGCCACCTCACATAGGTAACCCATGTGGCAAGTACATCATAGCTGCTGGCTGTCACCTCAGACCAGGCACATGCCACCTGATGGGGAGCCACTTTGCACCTGTCACCCGAGTGGCAAGGCCATCACAGAAGCTGTGTTTGACCTTGGCCAGGGCACATGCCGCCTGGTGGGATGCCACCACACCAGGGTCACCTATGTGGTGAGGCTGACATTCCATTGGGTTTCACCTCAGCCCAGTCACACATCACCTGGGGGCTGCCACCTCGCATGGGTCACCCACATGTTGATGCCCTCATGAATGCTGGGATTCACTTTCGCCAGGGCACACACCAACTGGAGGAGTGCCACATACTGTGGTGCATCTGCCTGATGAGGCCTGCATGGCAGCTGGGTGTCACCTAGACCTGGGCACTCCCCACCCATCACGGTGACACTTTGCACATGCCACCAGCATGGCGATGAGGTCAGGAGGCCGAGTTTCACCTCGGCTACTTCACAACCTGCCCAGTGGGGAGCCACATCATGCAGGTGATGCACATGGCAAGACCCTCATGGCCAGGGTGTCACTTAGGCCTGGTAACACCCTGCCCCACAGAGTGCCACTTCACACATATCACCCATGAGGCAAGGCCGTAATGGTCACTGGGTGTCACCTTGGCCCAGTTACACACTGCCTGGCTGTGTGCCACCATGTGTGGGTCTCCCGTGTGGCTAGGCCTTCATGCCCACTGGGTTTCACCTCAGAACTGGCACAACCCGCCCAGCTGGGTGCAACCTCATGTGGGTCACCCACGTATTGAGGCCATAATGGAAGTGGGGTTTGACCTTGGCCTGGGCAAATCCCACCCTGAGGATGCCACTCCACATGTGCCATCTGCATGGTGAGGCCACCATGGCCACCAGGTGTCACCTCGGCCTTGGGTCACTCTGCCCAGTGGAGAGCAACCTCATGCATGCCACCCATGTGGTGAGGCCTTGCACAGGTCACCTGCATGGTGAGGCCATCACATCCACCAGGTGTCACTTTGGCACAGTCATGTGCTGCCCAACAGGTGGCCACATCACACTGGTCATCCACGTGGTAAGGCTGTCATGGCCCCTGAGTGTCACCTTGGCCTGGGCACACGCAACCCAGTGGGGTGCCACCCATGTGGTGAGGCCATCACAGAACCTGTGTTTGACCTTGGCCCAGAAACACCTGCCCAGTGGGGTTCCAGCCTGCCAGGGTCACCCATGTGGTGAGGCCAACACACTGCCAGGTGTCACCTAGGCCTGGGCACACCCCACCTGGTGGGATGCTCCATCTCATTGGTCACCCGCATGTTGAGCACACTACTGTGGCCTGGTGGAACCTCTGCCCCATCACTCCCTACCTGGTGGGGTGCTACCTCGTACAGGCCACCCGCATGGCAAGGCCGTAACAACCACCAGGTGTCACCTCAGCCCCATTGTACTCCACCCATCAGGGTGCCACCTCACACGGGTCACCTGTGAGGCAAACCCATCATGGCCGCCAGGTGTCACATCAGTCCTGTCAAACCCCACCAGGTCAGGTACCACCTGACATATGTCACCAGCATGGCAAGGTCATCATGACCATGGTGTGTCACCTCAGCCCCATAACACACCACCTGGCAGGGTGAAACCTTGCATGAGCCACCCGGGTGGTGAAGACATCACAGCCACTGAGTGTCAAAATGGCCCAGACACACACCTCATGGTGGAATGCCACCTCATGCAGGTCACCCATGTGGTGTGGCCGTCACAGACACCATGTGTCACCTCGGCCCCAACTCTCCCTACCTGATGGGGTGCTACCTCACATGTGCCACCCACATGACAATGCAGTCACAGCCACTAGCTGTCACCTCATCCCCATGACACCACACCTGGTGGGGTGTCATCTCTTGCATGCCACCCATGTGATGAGGACACCACAGCCACCAGGTGTCACCTTAGCTCAATCACACTCTGTCCTCCAGTGTGTCACCTCATGCAAGCCACCCGTGTTGTGAGTCCATCACTGTCATCAGGTGTCACCTCAACCCAGGTGCACCTCACCGTGTGCAATGCCACTTTGCACGAGTCACCTGAAATGTGAGGCCATCATGGCTGCCAGGTGTCACCTAGGCCTGGGCACACCCCACCTGGTGGGATGCTACATCTCATTGGTCACCCGCATGTTGAGGACATTACAGTGGCCTGCTGGAACCTCGGCCCCATCACTCCCTACCTGGTGGGGTGCTACCTCGTACATGCCACCCACATGGCAAGGCCGTCACAGCCACAAGGTGTCACCTCAGCCTGGTCACACCCACCCCAGTGGAGTGTCACCTTACACATGCCACCCATATTGCTCATCTGTCACACCAACCATGTGTCACCTCAACCTGGGTGCACCCCACCCAGCACTGGTAACCCACCTTGCAGGGCAATCACAGCAGCCAGGTGACACCTGGGCATGGGCACACCCCACCCAGCAGGATGCCACCTCATGCGGGTCACCAGTGTGTTGAGGCCCTCACGGCAGCCATGTTTCACCTAGGCCTGGGCACACCCCACCCAGTGGGGTTTCAACTCACGAATGGCACCCATGTAGTGAGGCCTTCATGGCTGCTGGTTGTCACCTTGGCCAAGTCATACACCACCCAGTGGGATGCCACCACACAGGGGTAACCAGCGTGGCGAGGCTGTCACAGCTGTCGGGTGTCATCTTGGCCCGTCCACGCCATGCACAGCTGGGTGCCCCCTCATTCTAGCCACCCACGTGGCAAGTCATCTCAGTCACCACGTTTCACTTTGGCCCCATCACTCTAGGCCGGGTGGGGTGCGACAACACATGTGCTACCCCCATGGTGAGGCAGTAACAGCCATAGTGTTTTACCTCATCCCCATGACACCATGCCCAGTGGGGTGTCATCTCTTGTGTGCCATCCATGTGGCAAGCCCATCATGGCTGCCGGGTGTCACCTCAGCCCGATCACACCCTACCTGGCAGGGCTAACCTCATGCATGCCACCCACATTGCAAGTCCAATGTGGTCGCTGTGTCATGTCAACCCAGTCACACCACACCATGCAGGATACCAAATCGCATGGGTCACCTGTGTTGTGAGGCCATCACAGCCACTGAGTGTCACCTCGGCCTGGGTACACCTTGCCCATTGGGATGTCACCTAGCATGTGCCTCCCACATGGTGCAGCACTCACGGCCACCAATTTCCAGCCCCGTCACTCCCTGACCAGAAGAATGTCACCTCGACATAGGACTTGCATGGCAAGGTGGTCACACCACTGGGTGTCACGTCTGCATGGTCACATCCCACCCCACAGGTTGCCACCTGACAAAGGTCAACTGCATGGTGAAGCTGTCATGGCTGCCAGATGTCTCCTCTGCCTGAGCACACAATGCCTGGTGGGGAGCCACCATGCACAGATCACCCACGTGATGAGGCCCTCACAGCTGCCGGGTGTCACCTTGGTTGCTTTACCCACCACCCAGTGGGGTACCACCTCGTATGGGTGACCTGCATGGAGAAGCCATCACTGCCACTGGGTGACAGCTTAGCTCAGTCACACCATGTCTTGTGGGGAGCCACCTCACTTGGGTCACCCATGTGGTGAGGCTGTCATAGCCATGGGATGTCACCTTGACCCCTTCATAGCTTTCACAGCAGGTTGCCACCACGCTGGAGCCACCTAAGAGGCAAGGGATCATGACCACCACGTGTCATCTCAGCCATGTCACACCCCTCCAGGCAAGGTGCTACCTCACCCATGTCACCAGCATGGTGAGGCTACCAAGGCCACGAGGTGTCACCTAAGCCCACTCAGACACTGCCTGATGGGGTGCTACATAGTGCATGCTACTCACATGGCTAGGCCATCATGGCCACTGGGTGTCACTTCAGCCCCATCATTCCCCGCCCTGCCAGGTGCCACCTTGATGTGCCACCTGCATAGCTAGGCAATCACACCACTAGGTGCCACCTTGTCCCTGTGACACCACACCTGGCACCATGTCATCTCTTGTGTGTCCCCCATGTAGTGAGGCCATCACGGCCACTGGGTGTCACCTCTTCCTGGTCAATACCCACCTGCCAGGGTGTCAACTAGCATGTGCTTCCCTCAGGACGAGACCATCACAGCCACCAGGTGTCACCTCAGCCCGATCACACACTGCACAGTGGGGTGTCACCTTGTGCATGCCACCTGTGCTGCAAGTCTGTCTCGGTCAAAGTGTGTCACCTCAACCCGGGCATACCCCACCATGTGAGATGCCACCTCGCATGGTTACTCACGTTGTGAGCACCTCTATGCCACCAGATGTCACCTTGGCCTGGTTACACCCTGCCAGGCAGGGTGCCAGCTCATGTGGGTCACCCATGTGGTGAGGTCCTCATGGCCACTGGGCATCACCTTGGACCAGTCACACACCACCTAACGGGGTGCCAGTTTGCAAGGGTCACCCATGTGATGTGGCTCTCACAGCTGCTGTGGATCACTTTGGCCTGCTCACACTGCAGCCTGCAGGGTGCAATCTCACACTTGCTACGATTGTGGCGAGGCTGTCATGGCCGCCAGGTGTCCCCTTGGCCTGGTCACAACCCACACAGCATGGTGCCACCTCTTGCAGGTCACCCATGTGGCAAGGCCATCTTGCTGCCGGGTGTCACCTCAGCTTGGTCACAACCTGCCCAGCAGGAAGACACCTAGTATAGGTCACCAGGGTTGCGAGGCTGTCACAGCCACAGGGTGTCCATTGGCCCCATCGCACCTTGCCTGGCAGGGTGCTACCATGTGTGTGCCACCCAAGTGGTGAGGCCATCACAGCCACCAGGTGCCACCTCAGCCCTGTAACACCCCACCTGGTGGGGTGCAACCTTGCACTTGCCACCCATGGTGCTGGGCCATCACAGCACCATGTGTCTCCTTGGCACCCTTACACCCTGCCCAGAGTGGTGGCACTTTGCAGGTTCCACCCACATTGCAAGGCCATTATGGCTGCTGGGTGTCACTTCAGCCCCACCACACCCTGCCTGGTGGGGTGTCAACTCATGTGATTCACCCACGTGGTGAGGCCATCAGGGATATCAGGCCTCACCTCAGCCCAGGCACATCCACCCTGTGGGGTGCCACCTTACATGTGTAAGCCATGTGGTGAGGCCGTCAGTGTTGCCAGGTCTCACCTCAGCCCAGGGACACCATGGCCGGCCAGGAGCCACTTCGTGCATGCCACCCACATGGCAAGGCCATGAAGGCCACGGGGTGTCACCTAGAATTATAAAACACAGCCCAACAGTGTACCACCTTGTGCATGCCATGCATGTGGTGATGCTGTCATGACAATCAGGTAACACCTTGAATTGGGCACACCCCATCAGGCAGGGTGCCATCTTGTGAGGGTAACCTGGGTTGCTAGGCCCTCTCGGCCACCAGGTGGCCCCTAGGCCCATGCAAACCCCACCCACCAGAGTGCCATCTCACAAGGGTCACACTTGTGGCATTGCCCACACAGCAACAGGCTGTCACCTAGGCCCAGGCACATCCAGCCAAACAGGGTGCCACCGCGCATGTGTCAGCCATGTGGTGAGGCTGTAATGGCTGCCAGATGTCACCTCAGCTCAGTCACACCCTGCCCGGCAACAAGCCACCTCACATGGGTCATCCGTGTTGAGAGGCTATCACAATCATGGGGTGTTGATTGGCCCCATCACACCCTGCTGGCAGGGTGCCACATCATGCATACCACCCAAGTGCTGAGGCCATTATGGTCACAAGGTGTAACCTTGGTCCAGTAACACCCCACCCAGATGGGTGCACCCTTGCCCTTGTCACACACATAGCTGCACCGTCAAAGCCACCGGGTGTCACCTAGACCCCCTCACATCCCACCTGCGGTGTGCCACTGTGCATGTGCCACCCATGTTGCAAGGCCATTATGGCTGCCAGATGTCACCTCAGATCCATCACACCCCACCTAGCAGGGTGCCACCTCACATCAGTCACCCACGTGCTGAGGCCATCAGGGCTGCCAGGTGTCACATCCACCTGGGCATATCCACCCAGTGGGGTGCCACCTCACATAGGTAACCCATGTGGCAAGTACCTCATAGCTGCTGGCTGTCACCTCAGACCAGGCACATGCCACCTGATGGGGAGCCACTTTGCACCTGTCACCCGAGTGGCAAGGCCATCACAGAAGCTGTGTTTGACCTTGGCCAGGGCACATGCCGCCTGGTGGGATGCCACCACACCAGGGTCACCTATGTGGTGAGGCTGACATTCCATTGGGTTTCACCTCAGCCCAGTCACACATCACCTGGGGGCTGCCACCTCGCATGGGTCACCCACATGTTGATGCCCTCATGAATGCTGGGATTCACTTTCGCCAGGGCACACACCAACTGGAGGAGTGCCACATACTGTGGTGCATCTGCCTGATGAGGCCTGCATGGCAGCTGGGTGTCACCTAGACCTGGGCACTCCCCACCCATCACGGTGACACTTTGCACATGCCACCAGCATGGCGATGAGGTCAGGAGGCCGAGTTTCACCTCGGCTACTTCACAACCTGCCCAGTGGGGAGCCACATCATGCAGGTGATGCACATGGCAAGACCCTCATGGCCAGGGTGTCACTTAGGCCTGGTAACACCCTGCCCCACAGAGTGCCACTTCACACATATCACCCATGAGGCAAGGCCGTAATGGTCACTGGGTGTCACCTTGGCCCAGTTACACACTGCCTGGCTGTGTGCCACCATGTGTGGGTCTCCCGTGTGGCTAGGCCTTCATGCCCACTGGGTTTCACCTCAGAACTGGCACAACCCGCCCAGCTGGGTGCAACCTCATGTGGGTCACCCACGTATTGAGGCCATAATGGAAGTGGGGTTTGACCTTGGCCTGGGCAAATCCCACCCTGAGGGATGCCACTCCACATGTGCCATCTGCATGGTGAGGCCACCATGGCCACCAGGTGTCACCTCGGCCTTGGGTCACTCTGCCCAGTGGAGAGCAACCTCATGCATGCCACCCATGTGGTGAGGCCTTGTACAGGTCACCTGCATGGTGAGGCCATCACATCCACCAGGTGTCACTTTGGCACAGTCATGTGCTGCCCAACAGGTGGCCACATCACACTGGTCATCCACGTGGTAAGGCTGTCATGGCCCCTGAGTGTCACCTTGGCCTGGGCACACGCAACCCAGTGGGGTGCCACCCATGTGGTGAGGCCATCACAGAACCTGTGTTTGACCTTGGCCCAGAAACACCTGCCCAGTGGGGTTCCAGCCTGCCAGGGTCACCCATGTGGTGAGGCCAACACACTGCCAGGTGTCACCTAGGCCTGGGCACACCCCACCTGGTGGGATGCTCCATCTCATTGGTCACCCGCATGTTGAGCACACTACTGTGGCCTGGTGGAACCTCTGCCCCATCACTCCCTACCTGGTGGGGTGCTACCTCGTACAGGCCACCCGCATGGCAAGGCCGTAACAACCACCAGGTGTCACCTCAGCCCCATTGTACTCCACCCATCAGGGTGCCACCTCACACGGGTCACCTGTGAGGCAAACCCATCATGGCCGCCAGGTGTCACATCAGTCCTGTCACACCCCACCAGGTCAGGTACCACCTGACATATGTCACCAGCATGGCAAGGTCATCATGACCATGGTGTGTCACCTCAGCCCCATAACACACCACCTGGCAGGGTGAAACCTTGCATGAGCCACCCGGGTGGTGAAGACATCACAGCCACTGAGTGTCAAAATGGCCCAGACACACACCTCATGGTGGAATGCCACCTCATGCAGGTCACCCATGTGGTGTGGCCGTCACAGACACCATGTGTCACCTCGGCCCCAACTCTCCCTACCTGATGGGGTGCTACCTCACATGTGCCACCCACATGACAATGCAGTCACAGCCACTAGCTGTCACCTCATCCCCATGACACCACACCTGGTGGGGTGTCATCTCTTGCATGCCACCCATGTGATGAGGACACCACAGCCACCAGGTGTCACCTTAGCTCAATCACACTCTGTCCTCCAGTGTGTCACCTCATGCAAGCCACCCGTGTTGTGAGTCCATCACTGTCATCAGGTGTCACCTCAACCCAGGTGCACCTCACCGTGTGCAATGCCACTTTGCACGAGTCACCTGAAATGTGAGGCCATCATGGCTGCCAGGTGTCACCTAGGCCTGGGCACACCCCACCTGGTGGGATGCTACATCTCATTGGTCACCCGCATGTTGAGGACATTACAGTGGCCTGCTGGAACCTCGGCCCCATCACTCCCTACCTGGTGGGGTGCTACCTCGTACATGCCACCCACATGGCAAGGCCGTCACAGCCACAAGGTGTCACCTCAGCCTGGTCACACCCACCCCAGTGGAGTGTCACCTTACACATGCCACCCATATTGCTCATCTGTCACACCAACCATGTGTCACCTCAACCTGGGTGCACCCCACCCAGCACTGGTAACCCACCTTGCAGGGCAATCACAGCAGCCAGGTGACACCTGGGCATGGGCACACCCCACCCAGCAGGATACCACCTCATGCGGGTCACCAGTGTGTTGAGGCCCTCACGGCAGCCATGTTTCACCTAGGCCTGGGCACACCCCACCCAGTGGGGTTTCAACTCACGAATGGCACCCATGTAGTGAGGCCTTCATGGCTGCTGGTTGTCACCTTGGCCAAGTCATACACCACCCAGTGGGATGCCACCACACAGGGGTAACCAGCGTGGCGAGGCTGTCACAGCTGTCGGGTGTCATCTTGGCCCGTCCACGCCATGCACAGCTGGGTGCCACCTCATTCTAGCCACCCACGTGGCAAGTCATCTCAGTCACCATGTTTCCCTTTGGCCCCATCACTCTAGGCCGGGTGGGGTGCGACAACACATGTGCTACCCCCATGGTGAGGCAGTAACAGCCATAGTGTTTTACCTCATCCCCATGACACCATGCCCAGTGGGGTGTCATCTCTTGTGTGCCATCCATGTGGCAAGCCCATCATGGCTGCCGGGTGTCACCTCAGCCCGATCACACCCTACCTGGCAGGGCTAACCTCATGCATGCCACCCACATTGCAAGTCCAATGTGGTCGCTGTGTCATGTCAACCCAGTCACACCACACCATGCAGGATACCAAATCGCATGGGTCACCTGTGTTGTGAGGCCATCACAGCCACTGAGTGTCACCTCGGCCTGGGTACACCTTGCCCATTGGGATGTCACCTAGCATGTGCCTCCCACATGGTGCAGCACTCACGGCCACCAATTTCCAGCCCCGTCACTCCCTGACCAGAAGAATGTCACCTCGACATAGGACCTGCATGGCAAGGTGGTCACACCACTGGGTGTCACGTCTGCATGGTCACATCCCACCCCGCAGGTTGCCACCTGGCAAAGGTCAACTGCATGGTGAAGCTGTCATGGCTGCCAGATGTCTCCTCTGCCTGAGCACACAATGCCTGGTGGGGAGCCACCATGCACAGATCACCCACGTGATGAGGCCCTCACAGCTGCCGGGTGTCACCTTGGTTGCTTTACCCACCACCCAGTGGGGTACCACCTCGTATGGGTGACCTGCATGGAGAAGCCATCACTGCCACTGGGTGACAGCTTAGCTCAGTCACACCATGTCTTGTGGGGAGCCACCTCACTTGGGTCACCCATGTGGTGAGGCTGTCATAGCCATGGGATGTCAACTTGACCCCTTCATAGCTTTCACAGCAGGTTGCCACCACGCTGGAGCCACCTAAGAGGCAAGGGATCATGACCACCACGTGTCATCTCAGCCATGTCACACCCCTCCAGGCAAGGTGCTACCTCACCCATGTCACCAGCATGGTGAGGCTACCAAGGCCACGAGGTGTCACCTAAGCCCACTCAGACACTGCCTGATGGGGTGCTACATAGTGCATGCTACTCACATGGCTAGGCCATCATGGCCACTGGGTGTCACTTCAGCCCCATCATTCCCCACCCTGCCAGGTGCCACCTTGATGTGCCACCTGCATAGCTAGGCAATCACACCACTAGGTGCCACCTTGTCCCTGTGACACCACACCTGGCACCATGTCATCTCTTGTGTGTCCCCCATGTAGTGAGGCCATCACGGCCACTGGGTGTCACCTCTTCCTGGTCAATACCCACCTGCCAGGGTGTCAACTAGCATGTGCTTCCCTCAGGACGAGACCATCACAGCCACCAGGTGTCACCTCAGCCCGATCACACACTGCACAGTGGGGTGTCACCTTGTGCATGCCACCTGTGCTGCAAGTCTGTCTCGGTCAAAGTGTGTCACCTCAACCCGGGCATACCCCACCATGTGAGATGCCACCTCGCATGGTTACTCACGTTGTGAGCACCTCTATGCCACCAGATGTCACCTTGGCCTGGTTACACCCTGCCAGGCAGGGTGCCAGCTCATGTGGGTCACCCATGTGGTGAGGTCCTCATGGCCACTGGGCATCACCTTGGACCAGTCACACACCACCTAACGGGGTGCCAGTTTGCAAGGGTCACCCATGTGATGTGGCTCTCACAGCTGCTGTGGATCACTTTGGCCTGCTCACACTGCAGCCTGCAGGGTGCAATCTCACACTTGCTACGATTGTGGCGAGGCTGTCATGGCCGCCAGGTGTCCCCTTGGCCTGGTCACAACCCACACAGCATGGTGCCACCTCTTGCAGGTCACCCATGTGGCAAGGCCATCTTGCTGCCGGGTGTCACCTCAGCTTGGTCACAACCTGCCCAGCAGGAAGACACCTAGTATAGGTCACCAGGGTTGCGAGGCTGTCACAGCCACAGGGTGTCCATTGGCCCCATCGCACCTTGCCTGGCAGGGTGCTACCATGTGTGTGCCACCCAAGTGGTGAGGCCATCACAGCCACCAGGTGCCACCTCAGCCCTGTAACACCCCACCTGGTGGGGTGCAACCTTGCACTTGCCACCCATGGTGCTGGGCCATCACAGCACCATGTGTCTCCTTGGCACCCTTACACCCTGCCCAGAGTGGTGGCACTTTGCAGGTTCCACCCACATTGCAAGGCCATTATGGCTGCTGGGTGTCACTTCAGCCCCACCACACCCTGCCTGGTGGGGTGTCAACTCATGTGATTCACCCACGTGGTGAGGCCATCAGGGATATTAGGCCTCACCTCAGCCCAGGCACATCCACCCTGTGGGGTGCCACCTTACATGTGTAAGCCATGTGGTGAGGCTGTCAGTGTTGCCAGGTCTCACCTCAGCCCAGGGACACCATGGCCGGCCAGGAGCCACTTCGTGCATGCCACCCACATGGCAAGGCCATGAAGGCCACGGGGTGTCACCTAGAATTATAAAACACAGCCCAACAGTGTACCACCTTGTGCATGCCATGCATGTGGTGATGCTGTCATGACAATCAGGTAACACCTTGAATTGGGCACACCCCATCAGGCAGGGTGCCATCTCGTGAGGGTAACCTGGGTTGCTAGGCCCTCTCGGCCACCAGGTGGCCCCTAGGCCCATGCAAACCCCACCCACCAGAGTGCCATCTCACAAGGGTCACACTTGTGGCATTGCCCTCACAGCAACAGGCTGTCACCTAGGCCCAGGCACATCCAGCCAAACAGGGTGCCACCGCGCATGTGTCAGCCATGTGGTGAGGCTGTAATGGCTGCCAGATGTCACCTCAGCTCAGTCACACCCTGCCCGGCAACAAGCCACCTCACATGGGTCATCCGTGTTGAGAGGCTGTCACAATCATGGGGTGTCGATTGGCCCCATCACACCCTGCTGGCAGGGTGCCACATCATGCATACCACCCAAGTGCTGAGGCCATTATGGTCACAAGGTGTAACCTTGGTCCAGTAACACCCCACCCAGATGGGTGCACCCTTGCCCTTGTCACACACATAGCTGCACCGTCAAAGCCACCGGGGGTCACCTAGACCCCCTCACATCCCACCTGCGGTGTGCCACTTTGCATGTGCCACCCATGTTGCAAGGCCATTATGGCTGCCAGATGTCACCTCAGATCCATCACACCCCACCTAGCAGGGTGCCACCTCACATCAGTCACCCACGTGCTGAGGCCATCAGGGCTGCCAGGTGTCACATCCACCTGGGCATATCCACCCAGTGGGGTGCCACCTCACATAGGTAACCCATGTGGCAAGTACATCATAGCTGCTGGCTGTCACCTCAGACCAGGCACATGCCACCTGATGGGGAGCCACTTTGCACCTGTCACCCGAGTGGCAAGGCCATCACAGAAGCTGTGTTTGACCTTGGCCAGGGCACATGCCGCCTGGTGGGATGCCACCACACCAGGGTCACCTATGTGGTGAGGCTGACATTCCATTGGGTTTCACCTCAGCCCAGTCACACATCACCTGGGGGCTGCCACCTCGCATGGGTCACCCACATGTTGATGCCCTCATGAATGCTGGGATTCACTTTCGCCAGGGCACACACCAACTGGAGGAGTGCCACATACTGTGGTGCATCTGCCTGATGAGGCCTGCATGGCAGCTGGGTGTCACCTAGACCTGGGCACTCCCCACCCATCATGGTGACACTTTGCACATGCCACCAGCATGGCGATGAGGTCAGGAGGCCGAGTTTCACCTCGGCTACTTCACAACCTGCCCAGTGGGGAGCCACATCATGCAGGTGATGCACATGGCAAGACCCTCATGGCCAGGGTGTCACTTAGGCCTGGTAACACCCTGCCCCACAGAGTGCCACTTCACACATATCACCCATGAGGCAAGGCCGTAATGGTCACTGGGTGTCACCTTGGCCCAGTTACACACTGCCTGGCTGTGTGCCACCATGTGTGGGTCTCCCGTGTGGCTAGGCCTTCATGCCCACTGGGTTTCACCTCAGAACTGGCACAACCCGCCCAGCTGGGTGCAACCTCATGTGGGTCACCCACGTATTGAGGCCATAATGGAAGTGGGGTTTGACCTTGGCCTGGGCAAATCCCACCCTGAGGGATGCCACTCCACATGTGCCATCTGCATGGTGAGGCCACCATGGCCACCAGGTGTCACCTCGGCCTTGGGTCACTCTGCCCAGTGGAGAGCAACCTCATGCATGCCACCCATGTGGTGAGGCCTTGTACAGGTCACCTGCATGGTGAGGCCATCACATCCACCAGGTGTCACTTTGGCACAGTCATGTGCTGCCCAACAGGTGGCCACATCACACTGGTCATCCACGTGGTAAGGCTGTCATGGCCCCTGAGTGTCACCTTGGCCTGGGCACACGCAACCCAGTGGGGTGCCACCCATGTGGTGAGGCCATCACAGAACCTGTGTTTGACCTTGGCCCAGAAACACCTGCCCAGTGGGGTTCCAGCCTGCCAGGGTCACCCATGTGGTGAGGCCAACACACTGCCAGGTGTCACCTAGGCCTGGGCACACCCCACCTGGTGGGATGCTCCATCTCATTGGTCACCCGCATGTTGAGCACACTACTGTGGCCTGGTGGAACCTCTGCCCCATCACTCCCTACCTGGTGGGGTGCTACCTCGTACAGGCCACCCGCATGGCAAGGCCGTAACAACCACCAGGTGTCACCTCAGCCCCATTGTACTCCACCCATCAGGGTGCCACCTCACACGGGTCACCTGTGAGGCAAACCCATCATGGCCGCCAGGTGTCACATCAGTCCTGTCAAACCCCACCAGGTCAGGTACCACCTGACATATGTCACCAGCATGGCAAGGTCATCATGACCATGGTGTGTCACCTCAGCCCCATAACACACCACCTGGCAGGGTGAAACCTTGCATGAGCCACCCGGGTGGTGAAGACATCACAGCCACTGAGTGTCAAAATGGCCCAGACACACACCTCATGGTGGAATGCCACCTCATGCAGGTCACCCATGTGGTGTGGCCTTCACAGACACCATGTGTCACCTCGGCCCCAACTCTCCCTACCTGATGGGGTGCTACCTCACATGTGCCACCCACATGACAATGCAGTCACAGCCACTAGCTGTCACCTCATCCCCATGACACCACACCTGGTGGGGTGTCATCTCTTGCATGCCACCCATGTGATGAGGACACCACAGCCACCAGGTGTCACCTTAGCTCAATCACACTCTGTCCTCCAGTGTGTCACCTCATGCAAGCCACCCGTGTTGTGAGTCCATCACTGTCATCAGGTGTCACCTCAACCCAGGTGCACCTCGCCGTGTGCAATGCCACTTTGCACGAGTCACCTGAAATGTGAGGCCATCATGGCTGCCAGGTGTCACCTAGGCCTGGGCACACCCCACCTGGTGGGATGCTACATCTCATTGGTCACCCGCATGTTGAGGACATTACAGTGGCCTGCTGGAACCTCGGCCCCATCACTCCCTACCTGGTGGGGTGCTACCTCGTACATGCCACCCACATGGCAAGGCCGTCACAGCCACAAGGTGTCACCTCAGCCTGGTCACACCCACCCCAGTGGAGTGTCACCTTACACATGCCACCCATATTGCTCATCTGTCACACCAACCATGTGTCACCTCAACCTGGGTGCACCCCACCCAGCACTGGTAACCCACCTTGCAGGGCAATCACAGCAGCCAGGTGACACCTGGGCATGGGCACACCCCACCCAGCAGGATACCACCTCATGCGGGTCACCAGTGTGTTGAGGCCCTCAGGGCAGCCATGTTTCACCTAGGCCTGGGCACACCCCACCCAGTGGGGTTTCAACTCACGAATGGCACCCATGTAGTGAGGCCTTCATGGCTGCTGGTTGTCACCTTGGCCAAGTCATACACCACCCAGTGGGATGCCACCACACAGGGGTAACCAGCGTGGCGAGGCTGTCACAGCTGTCGGGTGTCATCTTGGCCCGTCCACGCCATGCACAGCTGGGTGCCACCTCATTCTAGCCACCCACGTGGCAAGTCATCTCAGTCACCATGTTTCCCTTTGGCCCCATCACTCTAGGCCGGGTGGGGTGCGACAACACATGTGCTACCCCCATGGTGAGGCAGTAACAGCCATAGTGTTTTACCTCATCCCCATGACACCATGCCCAGTGGGGTGTCATCTCTTGTGTGCCATCCATGTGGCAAGCCCATCATGGCTGCCGGGTGTCACCTCAGCCCGATCACACCCTACCTGGCAGGGCTAACCTCATGCATGCCACCCACATTGCAAGTCCAATGTGGTCGCTGTGTCATGTCAACCCAGTCACACCACACCATGCAGGATACCAAATCGCATGGGTCACCTGTGTTGTGAGGCCATCACAGCCACTGAGTGTCACCTCGGCCTGGGTACACCTTGCCCATTGGGATGTCACCTAGCATGTGCCTCCCACATGGTGCAGCACTCACGGCCACCAATTTCCAGCCCCGTCACTCCCTGACCAGAAGAATGTCACCTCGACATAGGACCTGCATGGCAAGGTGGTCACACCACTGGGTGTCACGTCTGCATGGTCACATCCCACCCCGCAGGTTGCCACCTGGCAAAGGTCAACTGCATGGTGAAGCTGTCATGGCTGCCAGATGTCTCCTCTGCCTGAGCACACAATGCCTGGTGGGGAGCCACCATGCACAGATCACCCACGTGATGAGGCCCTCACAGCTGCCGGGTGTCACCTTGGTTGCTTTACCCACCACCCAGTGGGGTACCACCTCGTATGGGTGACCTGCATGGAGAAGCCATCACTGCCACTGGGTGACAGCTTAGCTCAGTCACACCATGTCTTGTGGGGAGCCACCTCACTTGGGTCACCCATGTGGTGAGGCTGTCATAGCCATGGGATGTCACCTTGACCCCTTCATAGCTTTCACAGCAGGTTGCCACCACGCTGGAGCCACCTAAGAGGCAAGGGATCATGACCACCACGTGTCATCTCAGCCATGTCACACCCCTCCAGGCAAGGTGCTACCTCACCCATGTCACCAGCATGGTGAGGCTACCAAGGCCACGAGGTGTCACCTAAGCCCACTCAGACACTGCCTGATGGGGTGCTACATAGTGCATGCTACTCACATGGCTAGGCCATCATGGCCACTGGGTGTCACTTCAGCCCCATCATTCCCCGCCCTGCCAGGTGCCACCTTGATGTGCCACCTGCATAGCTAGGCAATCACACCACTAGGTGCCACCTTGTCCCTGTGACACCACACCTGGCACCATGTCATCTCTTGTGTGTCCCCCATGTAGTGAGGCCATCACGGCCACTGGGTGTCACCTCTTCCTGGTCAATACCCACCTGCCAGGGTGTCAACTAGCATGTGCTTCCCTCAGGACGAGACCATCACAGCCACCAGGTGTCACCTCAGCCCGATCACACACTGCACAGTGGGGTGTCACCTGGTGCATGCCACCTGTGCTGCAAGTCTGTCTCGGTCAAAGTGTGTCACCTCAACCCGGGCATACCCCACCATGTGAGATGCCACCTCGCATGGTTACTCACGTTGTGAGCACCTCTATGCCACCAGATGTCACCTTGGCCTGGTTACACCCTGCCAGGCAGGGTGCCAGCTCATGTGGGTCACCCATGTGGTGAGGTCCTCATGGCCACTGGGCATCACCTTGGACCAGTCACACACCACCTAACGGGGTGCCAGTTTGCAAGGGTCACCCATGTGATGTGGCTCTCACAGCTGCTGTGGATCACTTTGGCCTGCTCACACTGCAGCCTGCAGGGTGCAATCTCACACTTGCTACGATTGTGGCGAGGCTGTCATGGCCGCCAGGTGTCCCCTTGGCCTGGTCACAACCCACACAGCATGGTGCCACCTCTTGCAGGTCACCCATGTGGCAAGGCCATCTTGCTGCCGGGTGTCACCTCAGCTTGGTCACAACCTGCCCAGCCAGAAGACACCTAGTATAGGTCACCAGGGTTGCGAGGCTGTCACAGCCACAGGGTGTCCATTGGCCCCATCGCACCTTGCCTTTCAGGGTGCTACCATGTGTGTGCCACCCAAGTGGTGAGGCCATCACAGCCACCAGGTGCCACCTCAGCCCTGTAACACCCCACCTGGTGGGGTGCAACCTTGCACTTGCCACCCATGGTGCTGGGCCATCACAGCACCATGTGTCTCCTTGGCACCCTTACACCCTGCCCAGAGTGGTGGCACTTTGCTGGTTCCACCCACATTGCAAGGCCATTATGGCTGCTGGGTGTCACTTCAGCCCCATCACACCCTGCCTGGTGGGGTGTCAACTCATGTGATTCACCCACGTGGTGAGGCCATCAGGGATATCAGGCCTCACCTCAGCCCAGGCACATCCACCCTGTGGGGTGCCACCTTACATGTGTAAGCCATGTGGTGAGGCCGTCAGTGTTGCCAGGTCTCACCTCAGCCCAGGGACACCATGGCCGGCCAGGAGCCACTTCGTGCATGCCACCCACATGGCAAGGCCATGAAGGCCACGGGGTGTCACCTAGAATTATAAAACACAGCCCAACAGTGTACCACCTTGTGCATGCCATGCATGTGGTGATGCTGTCATGACAATCAGGTAACACCTTGAATTGGGCACACCCCATCAGGCAGGGTGCCATCTCGTGAGGGTAACCTGGGTTGCTAGGCCCTCTCGGCCACCAGGTGGCCCCTAGGCCCATGCAAACCCCACCCACCAGAGTGCCATCTCACAAGGGTCACACTTGTGGCATTGCCCTCACAGCAACAGGCTGTCACCTAGGCCCAGGCACATCCAGCCAAACAGGGTGCCACCGCGCATGTGTCAGCCATGTGGTGAGGCTGTAATGGCTGCCAGATGTCACCTCAGCTCAGTCACACCCTGCCCGGCAACAAGCCACCTCACATGGGTCATCCGTGTTGAGAGGCTGTCACAATCATGGGGTGTCGATTGGCCCCATCACACCCTGCTGGCAGGGTGCCACATCATGCATACCACCCAAGTGCTGAGGCCATTATGGTCACAAGGTGTAACCTTGGTCCAGTAACACCCCACCCAGATGGGTGCACCCTTGCCCTTGTCACACACATAGCTGCACCGTCAAAGCCACCGGGGGTCACCTAGACCCCCTCACATCCCACCTGCGGTGTGCCACTTTGCATGTGCCACCCATGTTGCAAGGCCATTATGGCTGCCAGATGTCACCTCAGATCCATCACACCCCACCTAGCAGGGTGCCACCTCACATCAGTCACCCACGTGCTGAGGCCATCAGGGCTGCCAGGTGTCACATCCACCTGCGCATATCCACCCAGTGGGGTGCCACCTCACATAGGTAACCCATGTGGCAAGTACATCATAGCTGCTGGCTGTCACCTCAGACCAGGCACATGCCACCTGATGGGGAGCCACTTTGCACCTGTCACCCGAGTGGCAAGGCCATCACAGAAGCTGTGTTTGACCTTGGCCAGGGCACATGCCGCCTGGTGGGATGCCACCACACCAGGGTCACCTATGTGGTGAGGCTGACATTCCATTGGGTTTCACCTCAGCCCAGTCACACATCACCTGGGGGCTGCCACCTCGCATGGGTCACCCACATGTTGATGCCCTCATGAATGCTGGGATTCACTTTCGCCAGGGCACACACCAACTGGAGGAGTGCCACATACTGTGGTGCATCTGCCTGATGAGGCCTGCATGGCAGCTGGGTGTCACCTAGACCTGGGCACTCCCCACCCATCATGGTGACACTTTGCACATGCCACCAGCATGGCGATGAGGTCAGGAGGCCGAGTTTCACCTCGGCTACTTCACAACCTGCCCAGTGGGGAGCCACATCATGCAGGTGATGCACATGGCAAGACCCTCATGGCCAGGGTGTCACTTAGGCCTGGTAACACCCTGCCCCACAGAGTGCCACTTCACACATATCACCCATGAGGCAAGGCCGTAATGGTCACTGGGTGTCACCTTGGCCCAGTTACACACTGCCTGGCTGTGTGCCACCATGTGTGGGTCTCCCGTGTGGCTAGGCCTTCATGCCCACTGGGTTTCACCTCAGAACTGGCACAACCCGCCCAGCTGGGTGCAACCTCATGTGGGTCACCCACGTATTGAGGCCATAATGGAAGTGGGGTTTGACCTTGGCCTGGGCAAATCCCACCCTGAGGGATGCCACTCCACATGTGCCATCTGCATGGTGAGGCCACCATGGCCACCAGGTGTCACCTCGGCCTTGGGTCACTCTGCCCAGTGGAGAGCAACCTCATGCATGCCACCCATGTGGTGAGGCCTTGTACAGGTCACCTGCATGGTGAGGCCATCACATCCACCAGGTGTCACTTTGGCACAGTCATGTGCTGCCCAACAGGTGGCCACATCACACTGGTCATCCACGTGGTAAGGCTGTCATGGCCCCTGAGTGTCACCTTGGCCTGGGCACACGCAACCCAGTGGGGTGCCACCCATGTGGTGAGGCCATCACAGAACCTGTGTTTGACCTTGGCCCAGAAACACCTGCCCAGTGGGGTTCCAGCCTGCCAGGGTCACCCATGTGGTGAGGCCAACACACTGCCAGGTGTCACCTAGGCCTGGGCACACCCCACCTGGTGGGATGCTCCATCTCATTGGTCACCCGCATGTTGAGCACACTACTGTGGCCTGGTGGAACCTCTGCCCCATCACTCCCTACCTGGTGGGGTGCTACCTCGTACAGGCCACCCGCATGGCAAGGCCGTAACAACCACCAGGTGTCACCTCAGCCCCATTGTACTCCACCCATCAGGGTGCCACCTCACACGGGTCACCTGTGAGGCAAACCCATCATGGCCGCCAGGTGTCACATCAGTCCTGTCAAACCCCACCAGGTCAGGTACCACCTGACATATGTCACCAGCATGGCAAGGTCATCATGACCATGGTGTGTCACCTCAGCCCCATAACACACCACCTGGCAGGGTGAAACCTTGCATGAGCCACCCGGGTGGTGAAGACATCACAGCCACTGAGTGTCAAAATGGCCCAGACACACACCTCATGGTGGAATGCCACCTCATGCAGGTCACCCATGTGGTGTGGCCATCACAGACACCATGTGTCACCTCGGCCCCAACTCTCCCTACCTGATGGGGTGCTACCTCACATGTGCCACCCACATGACAATGCAGTCACAGCCACTAGCTGTCACCTCATCCCCATGACACCACACCTGGTGGGGTGTCATCTCTTGCATGCCACCCATGTGATGAGGACACCACAGCCACCAGGTGTCACCTTAGCTCAATCACACTCTGTCCTCCAGTGTGTCACCTCATGCAAGCCACCCGTGTTGTGAGTCCATCACTGTCATCAGGTGTCACCTCAACCCAGGTGCACCTCGCCGTGTGCAATGCCACTTTGCACGAGTCACCTGAAATGTGAGGCCATCATGGCTGCCAGGTGTCACCTAGGCCTGGGCACACCCCACCTGGTGGGATGCTACATCTCATTGGTCACCCGCATGTTGAGGACATTACAGTGGCCTGCTGGAACCCCGGCCCCATCACTCCCTACCTGGTGGGGTGCTACCTCGTACATGCCACCCACATGGCAAGGCCGTCACAGCCACAAGGTGTCACCTCAGCCTGGTCACACCCACCCCAGTGGAGTGTCACCTTACACATGCCACCCATATTGCTCATCTGTCACACCAACCATGTGTCACCTCAACCTGGGTGCACCCCACCCAGCACTGGTAACCCACCTTGCAGGGCAATCACAGCAGCCAGGTGACACCTGGGCATGGGCACACCCCACCCAGCAGGATACCACCTCATGCGGGTCACCAGTGTGTTGAGGCCCTCACGGCAGCCATGTTTCACCTAGGCCTGGGCACACCCCACCCAGTGGGGTTTCAACTCACGAATGGCACCCATGTAGTGAGGCCTTCATGGCTGCTGGTTGTCACCTTGGCCAAGTCATACACCACCCAGTGGGATGCCACCACACAGGGGTAACCAGCGTGGCGAGGCTGTCACAGCTGTCGGGTGTCATCTTGGCCCGTCCACGCCATGCACAGCTGGGTGCCACCTCATTCTAGCCACCCACGTGGCAAGTCATCTCAGTCACCATGTTTCACTTTGGCCCCATCACTCTAGGCCGGGTGGGGTGCGACAACACATGTGCTACCCCCATGGTGAGGCAGTAACAGCCATAGTGTTTTACCTCATCCCCATGACACCATGCCCAGTGGGGTGTCATCTCTTGTGTGCCATCCATGTGGCAAGCCCATCATGGCTGCCGGGTGTCACCTCAGCCCGATCACACCCTACCTGGCAGGGCTAACCTCATGCATGCCACCCACATTGCAAGTCCAATGTGGTCGCTGTGTCATGTCAACCCAGTCACACCACACCATGCAGGATACCAAATCGCATGGGTCACCTGTGTTGTGAGGCCATCACAGCCACTGAGTGTCACCTCGGCCTGGGTACACCTTGCCCATTGGGATGTCACCTAGCATGTGCCTCCCACATGGTGCAGCACTCACGGCCACCAATTTCCAGCCCCGTCACTCCCTGACCAGAAGAATGTCACCTCGACATAGGACCTGCATGGCAAGGTGGTCACACCACTGGGTGTCACGTCTGCATGGTCACATCCCACCCCACAGGTTGCCACCTGGCAAAGGTCAACTGCATGGTGAAGCTGTCATGGCTGCCAGATGTCTCCTCTGCCTGAGCACACAATGCCTGGTGGGGAGCCACCATGCACAGATCACCCACGTGATGAGGCCCTCACAGCTGCCGGGTGTCACCTTGGTTGCTTTACCCACCACCCAGTGGGGTACCACCTCGTATGGGTGACCTGCATGGAGAAGCCATCACTGCCACTGGGTGACAGCTTAGCTCAGTCACACCATGTCTTGTGGGGAGCCACCTCACTTGGGTCACCCATGTGGTGAGGCTGTCATAGCCATGGGATGTCAACTTGACCCCTTCATAGCTTTCACAGCAGGTTGCCACCACGCTGGAGCCACCTAAGAGGCAAGGGATCATGACCACCACGTGTCATCTCAGCCATGTCACACCCCTCCAGGCAAGGTGCTACCTCACCCATGTCACCAGCATGGTGAGGCTACCAAGGCCACGAGGTGTCACCTAAGCCCACTCAGACACTGCCTGATGGGGTGCTACATAGTGCATGCTACTCACATGGCTAGGCCATCATGGCCACTGGGTGTCACTTCAGCCCCATCATTCCCCGCCCTGCCAGGTGCCACCTTGATGTGCCACCTGCATAGCTAGGCAATCACACCACTAGGTGCCACCTTGTCCCTGTGACACCACACCTGGCACCATGTCATCTCTTGTGTGTCCCCCATGTAGTGAGGCCATCACGGCCACTGGGTGTCACCTCTTCCTGGTCAATACCCACCTGCCAGGGTGTCAACTAGCATGTGCTTCCCTCAGGACGAGACCATCACAGCCACCAGGTGTCACCTCAGCCCGATCACACACTGCACAGTGGGGTGTCACCTTGTGCATGCCACCTGTGCTGCAAGTCTGTCTCGGTCAAAGTGTGTCACCTCAACCCGGGCATACCCCACCATGTGAGATGCCACCTCGCATGGTTACTCACGTTGTGAGCACCTCTATGCCACCAGATGTCACCTTGGCCTGGTTACACCCTGCCAGGCAGGGTGCCAGCTCATGTGGGTCACCCATGTGGTGAGGTCCTCATGGCCACTGGGCATCACCTTGGACCAGTCACACACCACCTAACGGGGTGCCAGTTTGCAAGGGTCACCCATGTGATGTGGCTCTCACAGCTGCTGTGGATCACTTTGGCCTGCTCACACTGCAGCCTGCAGGGTGCAATCTCACACTTGCTACGATTGTGGCGAGGCTGTCATGGCCGCCAGGTGTCCCCTTGGCCTGGTCACAACCCACACAGCATGGTGCCACCTCTTGCAGGTCACCCATGTGGCAAGGCCATCTTGCTGCCGGGTGTCACCTCAGCTTGGTCACAACCTGCCCAGCAGGAAGACACCTAGTATAGGTCACCAGGGTTGCGAGGCTGTCACAGCCACAGGGTGTCCATTGGCCCCATCGCACCTTGCCTTTCAGGGTGCTACCATGTGTGTGCCACCCAAGTGGTGAGGCCATCACAGCCACCAGGTGCC
Organism: Hippopotamus amphibius kiboko; assembly: GCF_030028045.1. Lineage (NCBI taxonomy): Eukaryota > Metazoa > Chordata > Mammalia > Artiodactyla > Hippopotamidae > Hippopotamus > Hippopotamus amphibius. The sequence continues at coordinate 101,302,682 of NC_080188.1, read as the reverse complement.
ACCTCAGCCCTGTAACACCCCACCTGGTGGGGTGCAACCTTGCACTTGCCACCCATGGTGCTGGGCCATCACAGCACCATGTGTCTCCTTGGCACCCTTACACCCTGCCCAGAGTGGTGGCACTTTGCTGGTTCCACCCACATTGCAAGGCCATTATGGCTGCTGGGTGTCACTTCAGCCCCATCACACCCTGCCTGGTGGGGTGTCAACTCATGTGATTCACCCACGTGGTGAGGCCATCAGGGATATCAGGCCTCACCTCAGCCCAGGCACATCCACCCTGTGGGGTGCCACCTTACATGTGTAAGCCATGTGGTGAGGCCGTCAGTGTTGCCAGGTCTCACCTCAGCCCAGGGACACCATGGCCGGCCAGGAGCCACTTCGTGCATGCCACCCACATGGCAAGGCCATGAAGGCCACGGGGTGTCACCTAGAATTATAAAACACAGCCCAACAGTGTACCACCTTGTGCATGCCATGCATGTGGTGATGCTGTCATGACAATCAGGTAACACCTTGAATTGGGCACACCCCATCAGGCAGGGTGCCATCTCGTGAGGGTAACCTGGGTTGCTAGGCCCTCTCGGCCACCAGGTGGCCCCTAGGCCCATGCAAACCCCACCCACCAGAGTGCCATCTCACAAGGGTCACACTTGTGGCATTGCCCTCACAGCAACAGGCTGTCACCTAGGCCCAGGCACATCCAGCCAAACAGGGTGCCACCGCGCATGTGTCAGCCATGTGGTGAGGCTGTAATGGCTGCCAGATGTCACCTCAGCTCAGTCACACCCTGCCCGGCAACAAGCCACCTCACATGGGTCATCCGTGTTGAGAGGCTGTCACAATCATGGGGTGTCGATTGGCCCCATCACACCCTGCTGGCAGGGTGCCACATCATGCATACCACCCAAGTGCTGAGGCCATTATGGTCACAAGGTGTAACCTTGGTCCAGTAACACCCCACCCAGATGGGTGCACCCTTGCCCTTGTCACACACATAGCTGCACCGTCAAAGCCACCGGGTGTCACCTAGACCCCCTCACATCCCACCTGCGGTGTGCCACTTTGCATGTGCCACCCATGTTGCAAGGCCATTATGGCTGCCAGATGTCACCTCAGATCCATCACACCCCACCTAGCAGGGTGCCACCTCACATCAGTCACCCACGTGCTGAGGCCATCAGGGCTGCCAGGTGTCACATCCACCTGGGCATATCCACCCAGTGGGGTGCCACCTCACATAGGTAACCCATGTGGCAAGTACATCATAGCTGCTGGCTGTCACCTCAGACCAGGCACATGCCACCTGATGGGGAGCCACTTTGCACCTGTCACCCGAGTGGCAAGGCCATCACAGAAGCTGTGTTTGACCTTGGCCAGGGCACATGCCGCCTGGTGGGATGCCACCACACCAGGGTCACCTATGTGGTGAGGCTGACATTCCATTGGGTTTCACCTCAGCCCAGTCACACATCACCTGGGGGCTGCCACCTTGCATGGGTCACCCACATGTTGATGCCCTCATGAATGCTGGGATTCACTTTCGCCAGGGCACACACCAACTGGAGGAGTGCCACATACTGTGGTGCATCTGCCTGATGAGGCCTGCATGGCAGCTGGGTGTCACCTAGACCTGGGCACTCCCCACCCATCACGGTGACACTTCGCACATGCCACCAGCATGGCGATGAGGTCAGGAGGCCGAGTTTCACCTCGGCTACTTCACAACCTGCCCAGTGGGGAGCCACATCATGCAGGTGATGCACATGGCAAGACCCTCATGGCCAGGGTGTCACTTAGGCCTGGTAACACCCTGCCCCACAGAGTGCCACTTCACACATATCACCCATGAGGCAAGGCCGTAATGGTCACTGGGTGTCACCTTGGCCCAGTTACACACTGCCTGGCTGTGTGCCACCATGTGTGGGTCTCCCGTGTGGCTAGGCCTTCATGCCCACTGGGTTTCACCTCAGAACTGGCACAACCCGCCCAGCTGGGTGCAACCTCATGTGGGTCACCCACGTATTGAGGCCATAATGGAAGTGGGGTTTGACCTTGGCCTGGGCAAATCCCACCCTGAGGGATGCCACTCCACATGTGCCATCTGCATGGTGAGGCCACCATGGCCACCAGGTGTCACCTCGGCCTTGGGTCACTCTGCCCAGTGGAGAGCAACCTCATGCATGCCACCCATGTGGTGAGGCCTTGCACAGGTCACCTGCATGGTGAGGCCATCACATCCACCAGGTGTCACTTTGGCACAGTCATGTGCTGCCCAACAGGTGGCCACATCACACTGGTCATCCACGTGGTAAGGCTGTCATGGCCCCTGAGTGTCACCTTGGCCTGGGCACACGCAACCCAGTGGGGTGCCACCCATGTGGTGAGGCCATCACAGAACCTGTGTTTGACCTTGGCCCAGAAACACCTGCCCAGTGGGGTTCCAGCCTGCCAGGGTCACCCATGTGGTGAGGCCAACACACTGCCAGGTGTCACCTAGGCCTGGGCACACCCCACCTGGTGGGATGCTCCATCTCATTGGTCACCCGCATGTTGAGCACACTACTGTGGCCTGGTGGAACCTCTGCCCCATCACTCCCTACCTGGTGGGGTGCTACCTCGTACAGGCCACCCGCATGGCAAGGCCGTAACAACCACCAGGTGTCACCTCAGCCCCATTGTACTCCACCCATCAGGGTGCCACCTCACACGGGTCACCTGTGAGGCAAACCCATCATGGCCGCCAGGTGTCACATCAGTCCTGTCAAACCCCACCAGGTCAGGTACCACCTGACATATGTCACCAGCATGGCAAGGTCATCATGACCATGGTGTGTCACCTCAGCCCCATAACACACCACCTGGCAGGGTGAAACCTTGCATGAGCCACCCGGGTGGTGAAGACATCACAGCCACTGAGTGTCAAAATGGCCCAGACACACACCTCATGGTGGAATGCCACCTCATGCAGGTCACCCATGTGGTGTGGCCGTCACAGACACCATGTGTCACCTCGGCCCCAACTCTCCCTACCTGATGGGGTGCTACCTCACATGTGCCACCCACATGACAATGCAGTCACAGCCACTAGCTGTCACCTCATCCCCATGACACCACACCTGGTGGGGTGTCATCTCTTGCATGCCACCCATGTGATGAGGACACCACAGCCACCAGGTGTCACCTTAGCTCAATCACACTCTGTCCTCCAGTGTGTCACCTCATGCAAGCCACCCGTGTTGTGAGTCCATCACTGTCATCAGGTGTCACCTCAACCCAGGTGCACCTCGCCGTGTGCAATGCCACTTTGCACGAGTCACCTGAAATGTGAGGCCATCATGGCTGCCAGGTGTCACCTAGGCCTGGGCACACCCCACCTGGTGGGATGCTACATCTCATTGGTCACCCGCATGTTGAGGACATTACAGTGGCCTGCTGGAACCCCGGCCCCATCACTCCCTACCTGGTGGGGTGCTACCTCGTACATGCCACCCACATGGCAAGGCCGTCACAGCCACAAGGTGTCACCTCAGCCTGGTCACACCCACCCCAGTGGAGTGTCACCTTACACATGCCACCCATATTGCTCATCTGTCACACCAACCATGTGTCACCTCAACCTGGGTGCACCCCACCCAGCACTGGTAACCCACCTTGCAGGGCAATCACAGCAGCCAGGTGACACCTGGGCATGGGCACACCCCACCCAGCAGGATACCACCTCATGCGGGTCACCAGTGTGTTGAGGCCCTCACGGCAGCCATGTTTCACCTAGGCCTGGGCACACCCCACCCAGTGGGGTTTCAACTCACGAATGGCACCCATGTAGTGAGGCCTTCATGGCTGCTGGTTGTCACCTTGGCCAAGTCATACACCACCCAGTGGGATGCCACCACACAGGGGTAACCAGCGTGGCGAGGCTGTCACAGCTGTCGGGTGTCATCTTGGCCCGTCCACGCCATGCACAGCTGGGTGCCACCTCATTCTAGCCACCCACGTGGCAAGTCATCTCAGTCACCATGTTTCACTTTGGCCCCATCACTCTAGGCCGGGTGGGGTGCGACAACACATGTGCTACCCCCATGGTGAGGCAGTAACAGCCATAGTGTTTTACCTCATCCCCATGACACCATGCCCAGTGGGGTGTCATCTCTTGTGTGCCATCCATGTGGCAAGCCCATCATGGCTGCCGGGTGTCACCTCAGCCCGATCACACCCTACCTGGCAGGGCTAACCTCATGCATGCCACCCACATTGCAAGTCCAATGTGGTCGCTGTGTCATGTCAACCCAGTCACACCACACCATGCAGGATACCAAATCGCATGGGTCACCTGTGTTGTGAGGCCATCACAGCCACTGAGTGTCACCTCGGCCTGGGTACACCTTGCCCATTGGGATGTCACCTAGCATGTGCCTCCCACATGGTGCAGCACTCACGGCCACCAATTTCCAGCCCCGTCACTCCCTGACCAGAAGAATGTCACCTCGACATAGGACCTGCATGGCAAGGTGGTCACACCACTGGGTGTCACGTCTGCATGGTCACATCCCACCCCGCAGGTTGCCACCTGGCAAAGGTCAACTGCATGGTGAAGCTGTCATGGCTGCCAGATGTCTCCTCTGCCTGAGCACACAATGCCTGGTGGGGAGCCACCATGCACAGATCACCCACGTGATGAGGCCCTCACAGCTGCCGGGTGTCACCTTGGTTGCTTTACCCACCACCCAGTGGGGTACCACCTCGTATGGGTGACCTGCATGGAGAAGCCATCACTGCCACTGGGTGACAGCTTAGCTCAGTCACACCATGTCTTGTGGGGAGCCACCTCACTTGGGTCACCCATGTGGTGAGGCTGTCATAGCCATGGGATGTCAACTTGACCCCTTCATAGCTTTCACAGCAGGTTGCCACCACGCTGGAGCCACCTAAGAGGCAAGGGATCATGACCACCACGTGTCATCTCAGCCATGTCACACCCCTCCAGGCAAGGTGCTACCTCACCCATGTCACCAGCATGGTGAGGCTACCAAGGCCACGAGGTGTCACCTAAGCCCACTCAGACACTGCCTGATGGGGTGCTACATAGTGCATGCTACTCACATGGCTAGGCCATCATGGCCACTGGGTGTCACTTCAGCCCCATCATTCCCCGCCCTGCCAGGTGCCACCTTGATGTGCCACCTGCATAGCTAGGCAATCACACCACTAGGTGCCACCTTGTCCCTGTGACACCACACCTGGCACCATGTCATCTCTTGTGTGTCCCCCATGTAGTGAGGCCATCACGGCCACTGGGTGTCACCTCTTCCTGGTCAATACCCACCTGCCAGGGTGTCAACTAGCATGTGCTTCCCTCAGGACGAGACCATCACAGCCACCAGGTGTCACCTCAGCCCGATCACACACTGCACAGTGGGGTGTCACCTTGTGCATGCCACCTGTGCTGCAAGTCTGTCTCGGTCAAAGTGTGTCACCTCAACCCGGGCATACCCCACCATGTGAGATGCCACCTCGCATGGTTACTCACGTTGTGAGCACCTCTATGCCACCAGATGTCACCTTGGCCTGGTTACACCCTGCCAGGCAGGGTGCCAGCTCATGTGGGTCACCCATGTGGTGAGGTCCTCATGGCCACTGGGCATCACCTTGGACCAGTCACACACCACCTAACGGGGTGCCAGTTTGCAAGGGTCACCCATGTGATGTGGCTCTCACAGCTGCTGTGGATCACTTTGGCCTGCTCACACTGCAGCCTGCAGGGTGCAATCTCACACTTGCTACGATTGTGGCGAGGCTGTCATGGCCACCAGGTGTCCCCTTGGCCTGGTCACAACCCACACAGCATGGTGCCACCTCTTGCAGGTCACCCATGTGGCAAGGCCATCTTGCTGCCGGGTGTCACCTCAGCTTGGTCACAACCTGCCCAGCAGGAAGACACCTAGTATAGGTCACCAGGGTTGCGAGGCTGTCACAGCCACAGGGTGTCCATTGGCCCCATCGCACCTTGCCTTTCAGGGTGCTACCATGTGTGTGCCACCCAAGTGGTGAGGCCATCACAGCCACCAGGTGCCACCTCAGCCCTGTAACACCCCACCTGGTGGGGTGCAACCTTGCACTTGCCACCCATGGTGCTGGGCCATCACAGCACCATGTGTCTCCTTGGCACCCTTACACCCTGCCCAGAGTGGTGGCACTTTGCTGGTTCCACCCACATTGCAAGGCCATTATGGCTGCTGGGTGTCACTTCAGCCCCATCACACCCTGCCTGGTGGGGTGTCAACTCATGTGATTCACCCACGTGGTGAGGCCATCAGGGATATCAGGCCTCACCTCAGCCCAGGCACATCCACCCTGTGGGGTGCCACCTTACATGTGTAAGCCATGTGGTGAGGCCGTCAGTGTTGCCAGGTCTCACCTCAGCCCAGGGACACCATGGCCGGCCAGGAGCCACTTCGTGCATGCCACCCACATGGCAAGGCCATGAAGGCCACGGGGTGTCACCTAGAATTATAAAACACAGCCCAACAGTGTACCACCTTGTGCATGCCATGCATGTGGTGATGCTGTCATGACAATCAGGTAACACCTTGAATTGGGCACACCCCATCAGGCAGGGTGCCATCTCGTGAGGGTAACCTGGGTTGCTAGGCCCTCTCGGCCACCAGGTGGCCCCTAGGCCCATGCAAACCCCACCCACCAGAGTGCCATCTCACAAGGGTCACACTTGTGGCATTGCCCTCACAGCAACAGGCTGTCACCTAGGCCCAGGCACATCCAGCCAAACAGGGTGCCACCGCGCATGTGTCAGCCATGTGGTGAGGCTGTAATGGCTGCCAGATGTCACCTCAGCTCAGTCACACCCTGCCCGGCAACAAGCCACCTCACATGGGTCATCCGTGTTGAGAGGCTGTCACAATCATGGGGTGTCGATTGGCCCCATCACACCCTGCTGGCAGGGTGCCACATCATGCATACCACCCAAGTGCTGAGGCCATTATGGTCACAAGGTGTAACCTTGGTCCAGTAACACCCCACCCAGATGGGTGCACCCTTGCCCTTGTCACACACATAGCTGCACCGTCAAAGCCACCGGGTGTCACCTAGACCCCCTCACATCCCACCTGCGGTGTGCCACTTTGCATGTGCCACCCATGTTGCAAGGCCATTATGGCTGCCAGATGTCACCTCAGATCCATCACACCCCACCTAGCAGGGTGCCACCTCACATCAGTCACCCACGTGCTGAGGCCATCAGGGCTGCCAGGTGTCACATCCACCTGGGCATATCCACCCAGTGGGGTGCCACCTCACATAGGTAACCCATGTGGCAAGTACATCATAGCTGCTGGCTGTCACCTCAGACCAGGCACATGCCACCTGATGGGGAGCCACTTTGCACCTGTCACCCGAGTGGCAAGGCCATCACAGAAGCTGTGTTTGACCTTGGCCAGGGCACATGCCGCCTGGTGGGATGCCACCACACCAGGGTCACCTATGTGGTGAGGCTGACATTCCATTGGGTTTCACCTCAGCCCAGTCACACATCACCTGGGGGCTGCCACCTCGCATGGGTCACCCACATGTTGATGCCCTCATGAATGCTGGGATTCACTTTCGCCAGGGCACACACCAACTGGAGGAGTGCCACATACTGTGGTGCATCTGCCTGATGAGGCCTGCATGGCAGCTGGGTGTCACCTAGACCTGGGCACTCCCCACCCATCACGGTGACACTTCGCACATGCCACCAGCATGGCGATGAGGTCAGGAGGCCGAGTTTCACCTCGGCTACTTCACAACCTGCCCAGTGGGGAGCCACATCATGCAGGTGATGCACATGGCAAGACCCTCATGGCCAGGGTGTCACTTAGGCCTGGTAACACCCTGCCCCACAGAGTGCCACTTCACACATATCACCCATGAGGCAAGGCCGTAATGGTCACTGGGTGTCACCTTGGCCCAGTTACACACTGCCTGGCTGTGTGCCACCATGTGTGGGTCTCCCGTGTGGCTAGGCCTTCATGCCCACTGGGTTTCACCTCAGAACTGGCACAACCCGCCCAGCTGGGTGCAACCTCATGTGGGTCACCCACGTATTGAGGCCATAATGGAAGTGGGGTTTGACCTTGGCCTGGGCAAATCCCACCCTGAGGGATGCCACTCCACATGTGCCATCTGCATGGTGAGGCCACCATGGCCACCAGGTGTCACCTCGGCCTTGGGTCACTCTGCCCAGTGGAGAGCAACCTCATGCATGCCACCCATGTGGTGAGGCCTTGCACAGGTCACCTGCATGGTGAGGCCATCACATCCACCAGGTGTCACTTTGGCACAGTCATGTGCTGCCCAACAGGTGGCCACATCACACTGGTCATCCACGTGGTAAGGCTGTCATGGCCCCTGAGTGTCACCTTGGCCTGGGCACACGCAACCCAGTGGGGTGCCACCCATGTGGTGAGGCCATCACAGAACCTGTGTTTGACCTTGGCCCAGAAACACCTGCCCAGTGGGGTTCCAGCCTGCCAGGGTCACCCATGTGGTGAGGCCAACACACTGCCAGGTGTCACCTAGGCCTGGGCACACCCCACCTGGTGGGATGCTCCATCTCATTGGTCACCCGCATGTTGAGCACACTACTGTGGCCTGGTGGAACCTCTGCCCCATCACTCCCTACCTGGTGGGGTGCTACCTCGTACAGGCCACCCGCATGGCAAGGCCGTAACAACCACCAGGTGTCACCTCAGCCCCATTGTACTCCACCCATCAGGGTGCCACCTCACACGGGTCACCTGTGAGGCAAACCCATCATGGCCGCCAGGTGTCACATCAGTCCTGTCAAACCCCACCAGGTCAGGTACCACCTGACATATGTCACCAGCATGGCAAGGTCATCATGACCATGGTGTGTCACCTCAGCCCCATAACACACCACCTGGCAGGGTGAAACCTTGCATGAGCCACCCGGGTGGTGAAGACATCACAGCCACTGAGTGTCAAAATGGCCCAGACACACACCTCATGGTGGAATGCCACCTCATGCAGGTCACCCATGTGGTGTGGCCGTCACAGACACCATGTGTCACCTCGGCCCCAACTCTCCCTACCTGATGGGGTGCTACCTCACATGTGCCACCCACATGACAATGCAGTCACAGCCACTAGCTGTCACCTCATCCCCATGACACCACACCTGGTGGGGTGTCATCTCTTGCATGCCACCCATGTGATGAGGACACCACAGCCACCAGGTGTCACCTTAGCTCAATCACACTCTGTCCTCCAGTGTGTCACCTCATGCAAGCCACCCGTGTTGTGAGTCCATCACTGTCATCAGGTGTCACCTCAACCCAGGTGCACCTCGCCGTGTGCAATGCCACTTTGCACGAGTCACCTGAAATGTGAGGCCATCATGGCTGCCAGGTGTCACCTAGGCCTGGGCACACCCCACCTGGTGGGATGCTACATCTCATTGGTCACCCGCATGTTGAGGACATTACAGTGGCCTGCTGGAACCCCGGCCCCATCACTCCCTACCTGGTGGGGTGCTACCTCGTACATGCCACCCACATGGCAAGGCCGTCACAGCCACAAGGTGTCACCTCAGCCTGGTCACACCCACCCCAGTGGAGTGTCACCTTACACATGCCACCCATATTGCTCATCTGTCACACCAACCATGTGTCACCTCAACCTGGGTGCACCCCACCCAGCACTGGTAACCCACCTTGCAGGGCAATCACAGCAGCCAGGTGACACCTGGGCATGGGCACACCCCACCCAGCAGGATACCACCTCATGCGGGTCACCAGTGTGTTGAGGCCCTCACGGCAGCCATGTTTCACCTAGGCCTGGGCACACCCCACCCAGTGGGGTTTCAACTCACGAATGGCACCCATGTAGTGAGGCCTTCATGGCTGCTGGTTGTCACCTTGGCCAAGTCATACACCACCCAGTGGGATGCCACCACACAGGGGTAACCAGCGTGGCGAGGCTGTCACAGCTGTCGGGTGTCATCTTGGCCCGTCCACGCCATGCACAGCTGGGTGCCACCTCATTCTAGCCACCCACGTGGCAAGTCATCTCAGTCACCATGTTTCCCTTTGGCCCCATCACTCTAGGCCGGGTGGGGTGCGACAACACATGTGCTACCCCCATGGTGAGGCAGTAACAGCCATAGTGTTTTACCTCATCCCCATGACACCATGCCCAGTGGGGTGTCATCTCTTGTGTGCCATCCATGTGGCAAGCCCATCATGGCTGCCGGGTGTCACCTCAGCCCGATCACACCCTACCTGGCAGGGCTAACCTCATGCATGCCACCCACATTGCAAGTCCAATGTGGTCGCTGTGTCATGTCAACCCAGTCACACCACACCATGCAGGATACCAAATCGCATGGGTCACCTGTGTTGTGAGGCCATCACAGCCACTGAGTGTCACCTCGGCCTGGGTACACCTTGCCCATTGGGATGTCACCTAGCATGTGCCTCCCACATGGTGCAGCACTCACGGCCACCAATTTCCAGCCCCGTCACTCCCTGACCAGAAGAATGTCACCTCGACATAGGACCTGCATGGCAAGGTGGTCACACCACTGGGTGTCACGTCTGCATGGTCACATCCCACCCCGCAGGTTGCCACCTGGCAAAGGTCAACTGCATGGTGAAGCTGTCATGGCTGCCAGATGTCTCCTCTGCCTGAGCACACAATGCCTGGTGGGGAGCCACCATGCACAGATCACCCACGTGATGAGGCCCTCACAGCTGCCGGGTGTCACCTTGGTTGCTTTACCCACCACCCAGTGGGGTACCACCTCGTATGGGTGACCTGCATGGAGAAGCCATCACTGCCACTGGGTGACAGCTTAGCTCAGTCACACCATGTCTTGTGGGGAGCCACCTCACTTGGGTCACCCATGTGGTGAGGCTGTCATAGCCATGGGATGTCAACTTGACCCCTTCATAGCTTTCACAGCAGGTTGCCACCACGCTGGAGCCACCTAAGAGGCAAGGGATCATGACCACCACGTGTCATCTCAGCCATGTCACACCCCTCCAGGCAAGGTGCTACCTCACCCATGTCACCAGCATGGTGAGGCTACCAAGGCCACGAGGTGTCACCTAAGCCCACTCAGACACTGCCTGATGGGGTGCTACATAGTGCATGCTACTCACATGGCTAGGCCATCATGGCCACTGGGTGTCACTTCAGCCCCATCATTCCCCACCCTGCCAGGTGCCACCTTGATGTGCCACCTGCATAGCTAGGCAATCACACCACTAGGTGCCACCTTGTCCCTGTGACACCACACCTGGCACCATGTCATCTCTTGTGTGTCCCCCATGTAGTGAGGCCATCACGGCCACTGGGTGTCACCTCTTCCTGGTCAATACCCACCTGCCAGGGTGTCAACTAGCATGTGCTTCCCTCAGGACGAGACCATCACAGCCACCAGGTGTCACCTCAGCCCGATCACACACTGCACAGTGGGGTGTCACCTTGTGCATGCCACCTGTGCTGCAAGTCTGTCTCGGTCAAAGTGTGTCACCTCAACCCGGGCATACCCCACCATGTGAGATGCCACCTCGCATGGTTACTCACGTTGTGAGCACCTCTATGCCACCAGATGTCACCTTGGCCTGGTTACACCCTGCCAGGCAGGGTGCCAGCTCATGTGGGTCACCCATGTGGTGAGGTCCTCATGGCCACTGGGCATCACCTTGGACCAGTCACACACCACCTAACGGGGTGCCAGTTTGCAAGGGTCACCCATGTGATGTGGCTCTCACAGCTGCTGTGGATCACTTTGGCCTGCTCACACTGCAGCCTGCAGGGTGCAATCTCACACTTGCTACGATTGTGGCGAGGCTGTCATGGCCGCCAGGTGTCCCCTTGGCCTGGTCACAACCCACACAGCATGGTGCCACCTCTTGCAGGTCACCCATGTGGCAAGGCCATCTTGCTGCCGGGTGTCACCTCAGCTTGGTCACAACCTGCCCAGCAGGAAGACACCTAGTATAGGTCACCAGGGTTGCGAGGCTGTCACAGCCACAGGGTGTCCATTGGCCCCATCGCACCTTGCCTTTCAGGGTGCTACCATGTGTGTGCCACCCAAGTGGTGAGGCCATCACAGCCACCAGGTGCCACCTCAGCCCTGTAACACCCCACCTGGTGGGGTGCAACCTTGCACTTGCCACCCATGGTGCTGGGCCATCACAGCACCATGTGTCTCCTTGGCACCCTTACACCCTGCCCAGAGTGGTGGCACTTTGCTGGTTCCACCCACATTGCAAGGCCATTATGGCTGCTGGGTGTCACTTCAGCCCCATCACACCCTGCCTGGTGGGGTGTCAACTCATGTGATTCACCCACGTGGTGAGGCCATCAGGGATATCAGGCCTCACCTCAGCCCAGGCACATCCACCCTGTGGGGTGCCACCTTACATGTGTAAGCCATGTGGTGAGGCCGTCAGTGTTGCCAGGTCTCACCTCAGCCCAGGGACACCATGGCCGGCCAGGAGCCACTTCGTGCATGCCACCCACATGGCAAGGCCATGAAGGCCACGGGGTGTCACCTAGAATTATAAAACACAGCCCAACAGTGTACCACCTTGTGCATGCCATGCATGTGGTGATGCTGTCATGACAATCAGGTAACACCTTGAATTGGGCACACCCCATCAGGCAGGGTGCCATCTCGTGAGGGTAACCTGGGTTGCTAGGCCCTCTCGGCCACCAGGTGGCCCCTAGGCCCATGCAAACCCCACCCACCAGAGTGCCATCTCACAAGGGTCACACTTGTGGCATTGCCCTCACAGCAACAGGCTGTCACCTAGGCCCAGGCACATCCAGCCAAACAGGGTGCCACCGCGCATGTGTCAGCCATGTGGTGAGGCTGTAATGGCTGCCAGATGTCACCTCAGCTCAGTCACACCCTGCCCGGCAACAAGCCACCTCACATGGGTCATCCGTGTTGAGAGGCTGTCACAATCATGGGGTGTCGATTGGCCCCATCACACCCTGCTGGCAGGGTGCCACATCATGCATACCACCCAAGTGCTGAGGCCATTATGGTCACAAGGTGTAACCTTGGTCCAGTAACACCCCACCCAGATGGGTGCACCCTTGCCCTTGTCACACACATAGCTGCACCGTCAAAGCCACCGGGTGTCACCTAGACCCCCTCACATCCCACCTGCGGTGTGCCACTTTGCATGTGCCACCCATGTTGCAAGGCCATTATGGCTGCCAGATGTCACCTCAGATCCATCACACCCCACCTAGCAGGGTGCCACCTCACATCAGTCACCCACGTGCTGAGGCCATCAGGGCTGCCAGGTGTCACATCCACCTGGGCATATCCACCCAGTGGGGTGCCACCTCACATAGGTAACCCATGTGGCAAGTACATCATAGCTGCTGGCTGTCACCTCAGACCAGGCACATGCCACCTGATGGGGAGCCACTTTGCACCTGTCACCCGAGTGGCAAGGCCATCACAGAAGCTGTGTTTGACCTTGGCCAGGGCACATGCCGCCTGGTGGGATGCCACCACACCAGGGTCACCTATGTGGTGAGGCTGACATTCCATTGGGTTTCACCTCAGCCCAGTCACACATCACCTGGGGGCTGCCACCTCGCATGGGTCACCCACATGTTGATGCCCTCATGAATGCTGGGATTCACTTTCGCCAGGGCACACACCAACTGGAGGAGTGCCACATACTGTGGTGCATCTGCCTGATGAGGCCTGCATGGCAGCTGGGTGTCACCTAGACCTGGGCACTCCCCACCCATCACGGTGACACTTCGCACATGCCACCAGCATGGCGATGAGGTCAGGAGGCCGAGTTTCACCTCGGCTACTTCACAACCTGCCCAGTGGGGAGCCACATCATGCAGGTGATGCACATGGCAAGACCCTCATGGCCAGGGTGTCACTTAGGCCTGGTAACACCCTGCCCCACAGAGTGCCACTTCACACATATCACCCATGAGGCAAGGCCGTAATGGTCACTGGGTGTCACCTTGGCCCAGTTACACACTGCCTGGCTGTGTGCCACCATGTGTGGGTCTCCCGTGTAGCTAGGCCTTCATGCCCACTGGGTTTCACCTCAGAACTGGCACAACCCGCCCAGCTGGGTGCAACCTCATGTGGGTCACCCACGTATTGAGGCCATAATGGAAGTGGGGTTTGACCTTGGCCTGGGCAAATCCCACCCTGAGGGATGCCACTCCACATGTGCCATCTGCATGGTGAGGCCACCATGGCCACCAGGTGTCACCTCGGCCTTGGGTCACTCTGCCCAGTGGAGAGCAACCTCATGCATGCCACCCATGTGGTGAGGCCTTGCACAGGTCACCTGCATGGTGAGGCCATCACATCCACCAGGTGTCACTTTGGCACAGTCATGTGCTGCCCAACAGGTGGCCACATCACACTGGTCATCCACGTGGTAAGGCTGTCATGGCCCCTGAGTGTCACCTTGGCCTGGGCACACGCAACCCAGTGGGGTGCCACCCATGTGGTGAGGCCATCACAGAACCTGTGTTTGACCTTGGCCCAGAAACACCTGCCCAGTGGGGTTCCAGCCTGCCAGGGTCACCCATGTGGTGAGGCCAACACACTGCCAGGTGTCACCTAGGCCTGGGCACACCCCACCTGGTGGGATGCTCCATCTCATTGGTCACCCGCATGTTGAGCACACTACTGTGGCCTGGTGGAACCTCGGCCCCATCACTCCCTACCTGGTGGGGTGCTACCTCATACAGGCCACCCGCATGGCAAGGCCGTAACAACCACCAGGTGTCACCTCAGCCCCATTGTACTCCACCCATCAGGGTGCCACCTCACACGGGTCACCTGTGAGGCAAACCCATCATGGCCGCCAGGTGTCACATCAGTCCTGTCAAACCCCACCAGGTCAGGTACCACCTGACATATGTCACCAGCATGGCAAGGTCATCATGACCATGGTGTGTCACCTCAGCCCCATAACACACCACCTGGCAGGGTGAAACCTTGCATGAGCCACCCGGGTGGTGAAGACATCACAGCCACTGAGTGTCAAAATGGCCCAGACACACACCTCATGGTGGAATGCCACCTCATGCAGGTCACCCATGTGGTGTGGCCGTCACAGACACCATGTGTCACCTCGGCCCCAACTCTCCCTACCTGATGGGGTGCTACCTCACATGTGCCACCCACATGACAATGCAGTCACAGCCACTAGCTGTCACCTCATCCCCATGACACCACACCTGGTGGGGTGTCATCTCTTGCATGCCACCCATGTGATGAGGACACCACAGCCACCAGGTGTCACCTTAGCTCAATCACACTCTGTCCTCCAGTGTGTCACCTCATGCAAGCCACCCGTGTTGTGAGTCCATCACTGTCATCAGGTGTCACCTCAACCCAGGTGCACCTCGCCGTGTGCAATGCCACTTTGCACGAGTCACCTGAAATGTGAGGCCATCATGGCTGCCAGGTGTCACCTAGGCCTGGGCACACCCCACCTGGTGGGATGCTACATCTCATTGGTCACCCACATGTTGAGGACATTACAGTGGCCTGCTGGAACCCCGGCCCCATCACTCCCTACCTGGTGGGGTGCTACCTCGTACATGCCACCCACATGGCAAGGCCGTCACAGCCACAAGGTGTCACCTCAGCCTGGTCACACCCACCCCAGTGGAGTGTCACCTTACACATGCCACCCATATTGCTCATCTGTCACACCAACCATGTGTCACCTCAACCTGGGTGCACCCCACCCAGCACTGGTAACCCACCTTGCAGGGCAATCACAGCAGCCAGGTGACACCTGGGCATGGGCACACCCCACCCAGCAGGATACCACCTCATGCGGGTCACCAGTGTGTTGAGGCCCTCACGGCAGCCATGTTTCACCTAGGCCTGGGCACACCCCACCCAGTGGGGTTTCAACTCACGAATGGCACCCATGTAGTGAGGCCTTCATGGCTGCTGGTTGTCACCTTGGCCAAGTCATACACCACGGAGTGGGATGCCACCACACAGGGGTAACCAGCGTGGCGAGGCTGTCACAGCTGTCGGGTGTCATCTTGGCCCGTCCACGCCATGCACAGCTGGGTGCCACCTCATTCTAGCCACCCACGTGGCAAGTCATCTCAGTCACCATGTTTCCCTTTGGCCCCATCACTCTAGGCCGGGTGGGGTGCGACAACACATGTGCTACCCCCATGGTGAGGCAGTAACAGCCATAGTGTTTTACCTCATCCCCATGACACCATGCCCAGTGGGGTGTCATCTCTTGTGTGCCATCCATGTGGCAAGCCCATCATGGCTGCCGGGTGTCACCTCAGCCCGATCACACCCTACCTGGCAGGGCTAACCTCATGCATGCCACCCACATTGCAAGTCCAATGTGGTCGCTGTGTCATGTCAACCCAGTCACACCACACCATGCAGGATACCAAATCGCATGGGTCACCTGTGTTGTGAGGCCATCACAGCCACTGAGTGTCACCTCGGCCTGGGTACACCTTGCCCATTGGGATGTCACCTAGCATGTGCCTCCCACATGGTGCAGCACTCACGGCCACCAATTTCCAGCCCCGTCACTCCCTGACCAGAAGAATGTCACCTCGACATAGGACCTGCATGGCAAGGTGGTCACACCACTGGGTGTCACGTCTGCATGGTCACATCCCACCCCGCAGGTTGCCACCTGGCAAAGGTCAACTGCATGGTGAAGCTGTCATGGCTGCCAGATGTCTCCTCTGCCTGAGCACACAATGCCTGGTGGGGAGCCACCATGCACAGATCACCCACATGATGAGGCCCTCACAGCTGCCGGGTGTCACCTTGGTTGCTTTACCCACCACCCAGTGGGGTACCACCTCGTATGGGTGACCTGCATGGAGAAGCCATCACTGCCACTGGGTGACAGCTTAGCTCAGTCACACCATGTCTTGTGGGGAGCCACCTCACTTGGGTCACCCATGTGGTGAGGCTGTCATAGCCATGGGATGTCAACTTGACCCCTTCATAGCTTTCACAGCAGGTTGCCACCACGCTGGAGCCACCTAAGAGGCAAGGGATCATGACCACCACGTGTCATCTCAGCCATGTCACACCCCTCCAGGCAAGGTGCTACCTCACCCATGTCACCAGCATGGTGAGGCTACCAAGGCCACGAGGTGTCACCTAAGCCCACTCAGACACTGCCTGATGGGGTGCTACATAGTGCATGCTACTCACATGGCTAGGCCATCATGGCCACTGGGTGTCACTTCAGCCCCATCATTCCCCGCCCTGCCAGGTGCCACCTTGATGTGCCACCTGCATAGCTAGGCAATCACACCACTAGGTGCCACCTTGTCCCTGTGACACCACACCTGGCACCATGTCATCTCTTGTGTGTCCCCCATGTAGTGAGGCCATCACGGCCACTGGGTGTCACCTCTTCCTGGTCAATACCCACCTGCCAGGGTGTCAACTAGCATGTGCTTCCCTCAGGACGAGACCATCACAGCCACCAGGTGTCACCTCAGCCCGATCACACACTGCACAGTGGGGTGTCACCTTGTGCATGCCACCTGTGCTGCAAGTCTGTCTCGGTCAAAGTGTGTCACCTCAACCCGGGCATACCCCACCATGTGAGATGCCACCTCGCATGGTTACTCACGTTGTGAGCACCTCTATGCCACCAGATGTCACCTTGGCCTGGTTACACCCTGCCAGGCAGGGTGCCAGCTCATGTGGGTCACCCATGTGGTGAGGTCCTCATGGCCACTGGGCATCACCTTGGACCAGTCACACACCACCTAACGGGGTGCCAGTTTGCAAGGGTCACCCATGTGATGTGGCTCTCACAGCTGCTGTGGATCACTTTGGCCTGCTCACACTGCAGCCTGCAGGGTGCAATCTCACACTTGCTACGATTGTGGCGAGGCTGTCATGGCCGCCAGGTGTCCCCTTGGCCTGGTCACAACCCACACAGCATGGTGCCACCTCTTGCAGGTCACCCATGTGGCAAGGCCATCTTGCTGCCGGGTGTCACCTCAGCTTGGTCACAACCTGCCCAGCAGGAAGACACCTAGTATAGGTCACCAGGGTTGCGAGGCTGTCACAGCCACAGGGTGTCCATTGGCCCCATCGCACCTTGCCTGGCAGGGTGCTACCATGTGTGTGCCACCCAAGTGGTGAGGCCATCACAGCCACCAGGTGCCACCTCAGCCCTGTAACACCCCACCTGGTGGGGTGCAACCTTGCACTTGCCACCCATGGTGCTGGGCCATCACAGCACCATGTGTCTCCTTGGCACCCTTACACCCTGCCCAGAGTGGTGGCACTTTGCTGGTTCCACCCACATTGCAAGGCCATTATGGCTGCTGGGTGTCACTTCAGCCCCATCACACCCTGCCTGGTGGGGTGTCAACTCATGTGATTCACCCACGTGGTGAGGCCATCAGGGATATCAGGCCTCACCTCAGCCCAGGCACATCCACCCTGTGGGGTGCCACCTTACATGTGTAAGCCATGTGGTGAGGCCGTCAGTGTTGCCAGGTCTCACCTCAGCCCAGGGACACCATGGCCGGCCAGGAGCCACTTCGTGCATGCCACCCACATGGCAAGGCCATGAAGGCCACGGGGTGTCACCTAGAATTATAAAACACAGCCCAACAGTGTACCACCTTGTGCATGCCATGCATGTGGTGATGCTGTCATGACAATCAGGTAACACCTTGAATTGGGCACACCCCATCAGGCAGGGTGCCATCTCGTGAGGGTAACCTGGGTTGCTAGGCCCTCTCGGCCACCAGGTGGCCCCTAGGCCCATGCAAACCCCACCCACCAGAGTGCCATCTCACAAGGGTCACACTTGTGGCATTGCCCTCACAGCAACAGGCTGTCACCTAGGCCCAGGCACATCCAGCCAAACAGGGTGCCACCGCGCATGTGTCAGCCATGTGGTGAGGCTGTAATGGCTGCCAGATGTCACCTCAGCTCAGTCACACCCTGCCCGGCAACAAGCCACCTCACATGGGTCATCCGTGTTGAGAGGCTGTCACAATCATGGGGTGTCGATTGGCCCCATCACACCCTGCTGGCAGGGTGCCACATCATGCATACCACCCAAGTGCTGAGGCCATTATGGTCACAAGGTGTAACCTTGGTCCAGTAACACCCCACCCAGATGGGTGCACCCTTGCACTTGTCACACACATAGCTGCACCGTCAAAGCCACCGGGTGTCACCTAGACTCCCTCACATCCCACCTGCGGTGTGCCACTTTGCATGTGCCACCCATGTTGCAAGGCCATTATGGCTGCCAGATGTCACCTCAGATCCATCACACCCCACCTAGCAGGGTGCCACCTCACATCAGTCACCCACGTGCTGAGGCCATCAGGGCTGCCAGGTGTCACATCCACCTGGGCATATCCACCCAGTGGGGTGCCACCTCACATAGGTAACCCATGTGGCAAGTACATCATAGCTGCTGGCTGTCACCTCAGACCAGGCACATGCCACCTGATGGGGAGCCACTTTGCACCTGTCACCCAAGTGGCAAGGCCATCACAGAAGCTGTGTTTGACCTTGGCCAGGGCACATGCCGCCTGGTGGGATGCCACCACACCAGGGTCACCTATGTGGTGAGGCTGACATTCCATTGGGTTTCACCTCAGCCCAGTCACACATCACCTGGGGGCTGCCACCTCGCATGGGTCACCCACATGTTGATGCCCTCATGAATGCTGGGATTCACTTTCGCCAGGGCACACACCAACTGGAGGAGTGCCACATACTGTGGTGCATCTGCCTGATGAGGCCTGCATGGCAGCTGGGTGTCACCTAGACCTGGGCACTCCCCACCCATCACGGTGACACTTCGCACATGCCACCAGCATGGCGATGAGGTCAGGAGGCCGAGTTTCACCTCGGCTACTTCACAACCTGCCCAGTGGGGAGCCACATCATGCAGGTGATGCACATGGCAAGACCCTCATGGCCAGGGTGTCACTTAGGCCTGGTAACACCCTGCCCCACAGAGTGCCACTTCACACATATCACCCATGAGGCAAGGCCGTAATGGTCACTGGGTGTCACCTTGGCCCAGTTACACACTGCCTGGCTGTGTGCCACCATGTGTGGGTCTCCCGTGTGGCTAGGCCTTCATGCCCACTGGGTTTCACCTCAGAACTGGCACAACCCGCCCAGCTGGGTGCAACCTCATGTGGGTCACCCACGTATTGAGGCCATAATGGAAGTGGGGTTTGACCTTGGCCTGGGCAAATCCCACCCTGAGGGATGCCACTCCACATGTGCCATCTGCATGGTGAGGCCACCATGGCCACCAGGTGTCACCTCGGCCTTGGGTCACTCTGCCCAGTGGAGAGCAACCTCATGCATGCCACCCATGTGGTGAGGCCTTGTACAGGTCACCTGCATGGTGAGGCCATCACATCCACCAGGTGTCACTTTGGCACAGTCATGTGCTGCCCAACAGGTGGCCACATCACACTGGTCATCCACGTGGTAAGGCTGTCATGGCCCCTGAGTGTCACCTTGGCCTGGGCACACGCAACCCAGTGGGGTGCCACCCATGTGGTGAGGCCATCACAGAACCTGTGTTTGACCTTGGCCCAGAAACACCTGCCCAGTGGGGTTCCAGCCTGCCAGGGTCACCCATGTGGTGAGGCCAACACACTGCCAGGTGTCACCTAGGCCTGGGCACACCCCACCTGGTGGGATGCTCCATCTCATTGGTCACCCGCATGTTGAGCACACTACTGTGGCCTGGTGGAACCTCGGCCCCATCACTCCCTACCTGGTGGGGTGCTACCTCGTACAGGCCACCCGCATGGCAAGGCCGTAACAACCACCAGGTGTCACCTCAGCCCCATTGTACTCCACCCATCAGGGTGCCACCTCACACGGGTCACCTGTGAGGCAAACCCATCATGGCCGCCAGGTGTCACATCAGTCCTGTCAAACCCCACCAGGTCAGGTACCACCTGACATATGTCACCAGCATGGCAAGGTCATCATGACCATGGTGTGTCACCTCAGCCCCATAACACACCACCTGGCAGGGTGAAACCTTGCATGAGCCACCCGGGTGGTGAAGACATCACAGCCACTGAGTGTCAAAATGGCCCAGACACACACCTCATGGTGGAATGCCACCTCATGCAGGTCACCCATGTGGTGTGGCCGTCACAGACACCATGTGTCACCTCGGCCCCAACTCTCCCTACCTGATGGGGTGCTACCTCACATGTGCCACCCACATGACAATGCAGTCACAGCCACTAGCTGTCACCTCATCCCCATGACACCACACCTGGTGGGGTGTCATCTCTTGCATGCCACCCATGTGATGAGGACACCACAGCCACCAGGTGTCACCTTAGCTCAATCACACTCTGTCCTCCAGTGTGTCACCTCATGCAAGCCACCCGTGTTGTGAGTCCATCACTGTCATCAGGTGTCACCTCAACCCAGGTGCACCTCGCCGTGTGCAATGCCACTTTGCACGAGTCACCTGAAATGTGAGGCCATCATGGCTGCCAGGTGTCACCTAGGCCTGGGCACACCCCACCTGGTGGGATGCTACATCTCATTGGTCACCCGCATGTTGAGGACATTACAGTGGCCTGCTGGAACCTCGGCCCCATCACTCCCTACCTGGTGGGGTGCTACCTCGTACATGCCACCCACATGGCAAGGCCGTCACAGCCACAAGGTGTCACCTCAGCCTGGTCACACCCACCCCAGTGGAGTGTCACCTTACACATGCCACCCATATTGCTCATCTGTCACACCAACCATGTGTCACCTCAACCTGGGTGCACCCCACCCAGCACTGGTAACCCACCTTGCAGGGCAATCACAGCAGCCAGGTGACACCTGGGCATGGGCACACCCCACCCAGCAGGATACCACCTCATGCGGGTCACCAGTGTGTTGAGGCCCTCACGGCAGCCATGTTTCACCTAGGCCTGGGCACACCCCACCCAGTGGGGTTTCAACTCACGAATGGCACCCATGTAGTGAGGCCTTCATGGCTGCTGGTTGTCACCTTGGCCAAGTCATACACCACGGAGTGGGATGCCACCACACAGGGGTAACCAGCGTGGCGAGGCTGTCACAGCTGTCGGGTGTCATCTTGGCCCGTCCACGCCATGCACAGCTGGGTGCCACCTCATTCTAGCCACCCACGTGGCAAGTCATCTCAGTCACCATGTTTCCCTTTGGCCCCATCACTCTAGGCCGGGTGGGGTGCGACAACACATGTGCTACCCCCATGGTGAGGCAGTAACAGCCATAGTGTTTTACCTCATCCCCATGACACCATGCCCAGTGGGGTGTCATCTCTTGTGTGCCATCCATGTGGCAAGCCCATCATGGCTGCCGGGTGTCACCTCAGCCCGATCACACCCTACCTGGCAGGGCTAACCTCATGCATGCCACCCACATTGCAAGTCCAATGTGGTCGCTGTGTCATGTCAACCCAGTCACACCACACCATGCAGGATACCAAATCGCATGGGTCACCTGTGTTGTGAGGCCATCACAGCCACTGAGTGTCACCTCGGCCTGGGTACACCTTGCCCATTGGGATGTCACCTAGCATGTGCCTCCCACATGGTGCAGCACTCACGGCCACCAATTTCCAGCCCCGTCACTCCCTGACCAGAAGAATGTCACCTCGACATAGGACCTGCATGGCAAGGTGGTCACACCACTGGGTGTCACGTCTGCATGGTCACATCCCACCCCGCAGGTTGCCACCTGGCAAAGGTCAACTGCATGGTGAAGCTGTCATGGCTGCCAGATGTCTCCTCTGCCTGAGCACACAATGCCTGGTGGGGAGCCACCATGCACAGATCACCCACATGATGAGGCCCTCACAGCTGCCGGGTGTCACCTTGGTTGCTTTACCCACCACCCAGTGGGGTACCACCTCGTATGGGTGACCTGCATGGAGAAGCCATCACTGCCACTGGGTGACAGCTTAGCTCAGTCACACCATGTCTTGTGGGGAGCCACCTCACTTGGGTCACCCATGTGGTGAGGCTGTCATAGCCATGGGATGTCAACTTGACCCCTTCATAGCTTTCACAGCAGGTTGCCACCACGCTGGAGCCACCTAAGAGGCAAGGGATCATGACCACCACGTGTCATCTCAGCCATGTCACACCCCTCCAGGCAAGGTGCTACCTCACCCATGTCACCAGCATGGTGAGGCTACCAAGGCCACGAGGTGTCACCTAAGCCCACTCAGACACTGCCTGATGGGGTGCTACATAGTGCATGCTACTCACATGGCTAGGCCATCATGGCCACTGGGTGTCACTTCAGCCCCATCATTCCCCGCCCTGCCAGGTGCCACCTTGATGTGCCACCTGCATAGCTAGGCAATCACACCACTAGGTGCCACCTTGTCCCTGTGACACCACACCTGGCACCATGTCATCTCTTGTGTGTCCCCCATGTAGTGAGGCCATCACGGCCACTGGGTGTCACCTCTTCCTGGTCAATACCCACCTGCCAGGGTGTCAACTAGCATGTGCTTCCCTCAGGACGAGACCATCACAGCCACCAGGTGTCACCTCAGCCTGATCACACACTGCACAGTGGGGTGTCACCTTGTGCATGCCACCTGTGCTGCAAGTCTGTCTCGGTCAAAGTGTGTCACCTCAACCCGGGCATACCCCACCATGTGAGATGCCACCTCGCATGGTTACTCACGTTGTGAGCACCTCTATGCCACCAGATGTCACCTTGGCCTGGTTACACCCTGCCAGGCAGGGTGCCAGCTCATGTGGGTCACCCATGTGGTGAGGTCCTCATGGCCACTGGGCATCACCTTGGACCAGTCACACACCACCTAACGGGGTGCCAGTTTGCAAGGGTCACCCATGTGATGTGGCTCTCACAGCTGCTGTGGATCACTTTGGCCTGCTCACACTGCAGCCTGCAGGGTGCAATCTCACACTTGCTACGATTGTGGCGAGGCTGTCATGGCCGCCAGGTGTCCCCTTGGCCTGGTCACAACCCACACAGCATGGTGCCACCTCTTGCAGGTCACCCATGTGGCAAGGCCATCTTGCTGCCGGGTGTCACCTCAGCTTGGTCACAACCTGCCCAGCAGGAAGACACCTAGTATAGGTCACCAGGGTTGCGAGGCTGTCACAGCCACAGGGTGTCCATTGGCCCCATCGCACCTTGCCTTTCAGGGTGCTACCATGTGTGTGCCACCCAAGTGGTGAGGCCATCACAGCCACCAGGTGCCACCTCAGCCCTGTAACACCCCACCTGGTGGGGTGCAACCTTGCACTTGCCACCCATGGTGCTGGGCCATCACAGCACCATGTGTCTCCTTGGCACCCTTACACCCTGCCCAGAGTGGTGGCACTTTGCTGGTTCCACCCACATTGCAAGGCCATTATGGCTGCTGGGTGTCACTTCAGCCCCATCACACCCTGCCTGGTGGGGTGTCAACTCATGTGATTCACCCACATGGTGAGGCCATCAGGGATATCAGGCCTCACCTCAGCCCAGGCACATCCACCCTGTGGGGTGCCACCTTACATGTGTAAGCCATGTGGTGAGGCCGTCAGTGTTGCCAGGTCTCACCTCAGCCCAGGGACACCATGGCCGGCCAGGAGCCACTTCGTGCATGCCACCCACATGGCAAGGCCATGAAGGCCACGGGGTGTCACCTAGAATTATAAAACACAGCCCAACAGTGTACCACCTTGTGCATGCCATGCATGTGGTGATGCTGTCATGACAATCAGGTAACACCTTGAATTGGGCACACCCCATCAGGCAGGGTGCCATCTCGTGAGGGTAACCTGGGTTGCTAGGCCCTCTCGGCCACCAGGTGGCCCCTAGGCCCATGCAAACCCCACCCACCAGAGTGCCATCTCACAAGGGTCACACTTGTGGCATTGCCCTCACAGCAACAGGCTGTCACCTAGGCCCAGGCACATCCAGCCAAACAGGGTGCCACCGCGCATGTGTCAGCCATGTGGTGAGGCTGTAATGGCTGCCAGATGTCACCTCAGCTCAGTCACACCCTGCCCGGCAACAAGCCACCTCACATGGGTCATCCGTGTTGAGAGGCTGTCACAATCATGGGGTGTCGATTGGCCCCATCACACCCTGCTGGCAGGGTGCCACATCATGCATACCACCCAAGTGCTGAGGCCATTATGGTCACAAGGTGTAACCTTGGTCCAGTAACACCCCACCCAGATGGGTGCACCCTTGCCCTTGTCACACACATAGCTGCACCGTCAAAGCCACCGGGTGTCACCTAGACCCCCTCACATCCCACCTGCGGTGTGCCACTTTGCATGTGCCACCCATGTTGCAAGGCCATTATGGCTGCCAGATGTCACCTCAGATCCATCACACCCCACCTAGCAGGGTGCCACCTCACATCAGTCACCCACGTGCTGAGGCCATCAGGGCTGCCAGGTGTCACATCCACCTGGGCATATCCACCCAGTGGGGTGCCACCTCACATAGGTAACCCATGTGGCAAGTACATCATAGCTGCTGGCTGTCACCTCAGACCAGGCACATGCCACCTGATGGGGAGCCACTTTGCACCTGTCACCCGAGTGGCAAGGCCATCACAGAAGCTGTGTTTGACCTTGGCCAGGGCACATGCCGCCTGGTGGGATGCCACCACACCAGGGTCACCTATGTGGTGAGGCTGACATTCCATTGGGTTTCACCTCAGCCCAGTCACACATCACCTGGGGGCTGCCACCTCGCATGGGTCACCCACATGTTGATGCCCTCATGAATGCTGGGATTCACTTTCGCCAGGGCACACACCAACTGGAGGAGTGCCACATACTGTGGTGCATCTGCCTGATGAGGCCTGCATGGCAGCTGGGTGTCACCTAGACCTGGGCACTCCCCACCCATCACGGTGACACTTCGCACATGCCACCAGCATGGCGATGAGGTCAGGAGGCCGAGTTTCACCTCGGCTACTTCACAACCTGCCCAGTGGGGAGCCACATCATGCAGGTGATGCACATGGCAAGACCCTCATGGCCAGGGTGTCACTTAGGCCTGGTAACACCCTGCCCCACAGAGTGCCACTTCACACATATCACCCATGAGGCAAGGCCGTAATGGTCACTGGGTGTCACCTTGGCCCAGTTACACACTGCCTGGCTGTGTGCCACCATGTGTGGGTCTCCCGTGTGGCTAGGCCTTCATGCCCACTGGGTTTCACCTCAGAACTGGCACAACCCGCCCAGCTGGGTGCAACCTCATGTGGGTCACCCACGTATTGAGGCCATAATGGAAGTGGGGTTTGACCTTGGCCTGGGCAAATCCCACCCTGAGGGATGCCACTCCACATGTGCCATCTGCATGGTGAGGCCACCATGGCCACCAGGTGTCACCTCGGCCTTGGGTCACTCTGCCCAGTGGAGAGCAACCTCATGCATGCCACCCATGTGGTGAGGCCTTGCACAGGTCACCTGCATGGTGAGGCCATCACATCCACCAGGTGTCACTTTGGCACAGTCATGTGCTGCCCAACAGGTGGCCACATCACACTGGTCATCCACGTGGTAAGGCTGTCATGGCCCCTGAGTGTCACCTTGGCCTGGGCACACGCAACCCAGTGGGGTGCCACCCATGTGGTGAGGCCATCACAGAACCTGTGTTTGACCTTGGCCCAGAAACACCTGCCCAGTGGGGTTCCAGCCTGCCAGGGTCACCCATGTGGTGAGGCCAACACACTGCCAGGTGTCACCTAGGCCTGGGCACACCCCACCTGGTGGGATGCTCCATCTCATTGGTCACCCGCATGTTGAGCACACTACTGTGGCCTGGTGGAACCTCTGCCCCATCACTCCCTACCTGGTGGGGTGCTACCTCGTACAGGCCACCCGCATGGCAAGGCCGTAACAACCACCAGGTGTCACCTCAGCCCCATTGTACTCCACCCATCAGGGTGCCACCTCACACGGGTCACCTGTGAGGCAAACCCATCATGGCCGCCAGGTGTCACATCAGTCCTGTCAAACCCCACCAGGTCAGGTACCACCTGACATATGTCACCAGCATGGCAAGGTCATCATGACCATGGTGTGTCACCTCAGCCCCATAACACACCACCTGGCAGGGTGAAACCTTGCATGAGCCACCCGGGTGGTGAAGACATCACAGCCACTGAGTGTCAAAATGGCCCAGACACACACCTCATGGTGGAATGCCACCTCATGCAGGTCACCCATGTGGTGTGGCCGTCACAGACACCATGTGTCACCTCGGCCCCAACTCTCCCTACCTGATGGGGTGCTACCTCACATGTGCCACCCACATGACAATGCAGTCACAGCCACTAGCTGTCACCTCATCCCCATGACACCACACCTGGTGGGGTGTCATCTCTTGCATGCCACCCATGTGATGAGGACACCACAGCCACCAGGTGTCACCTTAGCTCAATCACACTCTGTCCTCCAGTGTGTCACCTCATGCAAGCCACCCGTGTTGTGAGTCCATCACTGTCATCAGGTGTCACCTCAACCCAGGTGCACCTCGCCGTGTGCAATGCCACTTTGCACGAGTCACCTGAAATGTGAGGCCATCATGGCTGCCAGGTGTCACCTAGGCCTGGGCACACCCCACCTGGTGGGATGCTACATCTCATTGGTCACCCGCATGTTGAGGACATTACAGTGGCCTGCTGGAACCCCGGCCCCATCACTCCCTACCTGGTGGGGTGCTACCTCGTACATGCCACCCACATGGCAAGGCCGTCACAGCCACAAGGTGTCACCTCAGCCTGGTCACACCCACCCCAGTGGAGTGTCACCTTACACATGCCACCCATATTGCTCATCTGTCACACCAACCATGTGTCACCTCAACCTGGGTGCACCCCACCCAGCACTGGTAACCCACCTTGCAGGGCAATCACAGCAGCCAGGTGACACCTGGGCATGGGCACACCCCACCCAGCAGGATACCACCTCATGCGGGTCACCAGTGTGTTGAGGCCCTCACGGCAGCCATGTTTCACCTAGGCCTGGGCACACCCCACCCAGTGGGGTTTCAACTCACGAATGGCACCCATGTAGTGAGGCCTTCATGGCTGCTGGTTGTCACCTTGGCCAAGTCATACACCACCCAGTGGGATGCCACCACACAGGGGTAACCAGCGTGGCGAGGCTGTCACAGCTGTCGGGTGTCATCTTGGCCCGTCCACGCCATGCACAGCTGGGTGCCACCTCATTCTAGCCACCCACGTGGCAAGTCATCTCAGTCACCATGTTTCCCTTTGGCCCCATCACTCTAGGCCGGGTGGGGTGCGACAACACATGTGCTACCCCCATGGTGAGGCAGTAACAGCCATAGTGTTTTACCTCATCCCCATGACACCATGCCCAGTGGGGTGTCATCTCTTGTGTGCCATCCATGTGGCAAGCCCATCATGGCTGCCGGGTGTCACCTCAGCCCGATCACACCCTACCTGGCAGGGCTAACCTCATGCATGCCACCCACATTGCAAGTCCAATGTGGTCGCTGTGTCATGTCAACCCAGTCACACCACACCATGCAGGATACCAAATCGCATGGGTCACCTGTGTTGTGAGGCCATCACAGCCACTGAGTGTCACCTCGGCCTGGGTACACCTTGCCCATTGGGATGTCACCTAGCATGTGCCTCCCACATGGTGCAGCACTCACGGCCACCAATTTCCAGCCCCGTCACTCCCTGACCAGAAGAATGTCACCTCGACATAGGACCTGCATGGCAAGGTGGTCACACCACTGGGTGTCACGTCTGCATGGTCACATCCCACCCCGCAGGTTGCCACCTGGCAAAGGTCAACTGCATGGTGAAGCTGTCATGGCTGCCAGATGTCTCCTCTGCCTGAGCACACAATGCCTGGTGGGGAGCCACCATGCACAGATCACCCACGTGATGAGGCCCTCACAGCTGCCGGGTGTCACCTTGGTTGCTTTACCCACCACCCAGTGGGGTACCACCTCGTATGGGTGACCTGCATGGAGAAGCCATCACTGCCACTGGGTGACAGCTTAGCTCAGTCACACCATGTCTTGTGGGGAGCCACCTCACTTGGGTCACCCATGTGGTGAGGCTGTCATAGCCATGGGATGTCAACTTGACCCCTTCATAGCTTTCACAGCAGGTTGCCACCACGCTGGAGCCACCTAAGAGGCAAGGGATCATGACCACCACGTGTCATCTCAGCCATGTCACACCCCTCCAGGCAAGGTGCTACCTCACCCATGTCACCAGCATGGTGAGGCTACCAAGGCCACGAGGTGTCACCTAAGCCCACTCAGACACTGCCTGATGGGGTGCTACATAGTGCATGCTACTCACATGGCTAGGCCATCATGGCCACTGGGTGTCACTTCAGCCCCATCATTCCCCGCCCTGCCAGGTGCCACCTTGATGTGCCACCTGCATAGCTAGGCAATCACACCACTAGGTGCCACCTTGTCCCTGTGACACCACACCTGGCACCATGTCATCTCTTGTGTGTCCCCCATGTAGTGAGGCCATCACGGCCACTGGGTGTCACCTCTTCCTGGTCAATACCCACCTGCCAGGGTGTCAACTAGCATGTGCTTCCCTCAGGACGAGACCATCACAGCCACCAGGTGTCACCTCAGCCTGATCACACACTGCACAGTGGGGTGTCACCTTGTGCATGCCACCTGTGCTGCAAGTCTGTCTCGGTCAAAGTGTGTCACCTCAACCCGGGCATACCCCACCATGTGAGATGCCACCTCGCATGGTTACTCACGTTGTGAGCACCTCTATGCCACCAGATGTCACCTTGGCCTGGTTACACCCTGCCAGGCAGGGTGCCAGCTCATGTGGGTCACCCATGTGGTGAGGTCCTCATGGCCACTGGGCATCACCTTGGACCAGTCACACACCACCTAACGGGGTGCCAGTTTGCAAGGGTCACCCATGTGATGTGGCTCTCACAGCTGCTGTGGATCACTTTGGCCTGCTCACACTGCAGCCTGCAGGGTGCAATCTCACACTTGCTACGATTGTGGCGAGGCTGTCATGGCCGCCAGGTGTCCCCTTGGCCTGGTCACAACCCACACAGCATGGTGCCACCTCTTGCAGGTCACCCATGTGGCAAGGCCATCTTGCTGCCGGGTGTCACCTCAGCTTGGTCACAACCTGCCCAGCAGGAAGACACCTAGTATAGGTCACCAGGGTTGCGAGGCTGTCACAGCCACAGGGTGTCCATTGGCCCCATCGCACCTTGCCTGGCAGGGTGCTACCATGTGTGTGCCACCCAAGTGGTGAGGCCATCACAGCCACCAGGTGCCACCTCAGCCCTGTAACACCCCACCTGGTGGGGTGCAACCTTGCACTTGCCACCCATGGTGCTGGGCCATCACAGCACCATGTGTCTCCTTGGCACCCTTACACCCTGCCCAGAGTGGTGGCACTTTGCAGGTTCCACCCACATTGCAAGGCCATTATGGCTGCTGGGTGTCACTTCAGCCCCACCACACCCTGCCTGGTGGGGTGTCAACTCATGTGATTCACCCACGTGGTGAGGCCATCAGGGATATCAGGCCTCACCTCAGCCCAGGCACATCCACCCTGTGGGGTGCCACCTTACATGTGTAAGCCATGTGGTGAGGCCGTCAGTGTTGCCAGGTCTCACCTCAGCCCAGGGACACCATGGCCGGCCAGGAGCCACTTCGTGCATGCCACCCACATGGCAAGGCCATGAAGGCCACGGGGTGTCACCTAGAATTATAAAACACAGCCCAACAGTGTACCACCTTGTGCATGCCATGCATGTGGTGATGCTGTCATGACAATCAGGTAACACCTTGAATTGGGCACACCCCATCAGGCAGGGTGCCATCTCGTGAGGGTAACCTGGGTTGCTAGGCCCTCTCGGCCACCAGGTGGCCCCTAGGCCCATGCAAACCCCACCCACCAGAGTGCCATCTCACAAGGGTCACACTTGTGGCATTGCCCTCACAGCAACAGGCTGTCACCTAGGCCCAGGCACATCCAGCCAAACAGGGTGCCACCGTGCATGTGTCAGCCATGTGGTGAGGCTGTAATGGCTGCCAGATGTCACCTCAGCTCAGTCACACCCTGCCCGGCAACAAGCCACCTCACATGGGTCATCAGTGTTGAGAGGCTGTCACAATCATGGGGTGTCGATTGGCCCCATCACACCCTGCTGGCAGGGTGCCACATCATGCATACCACCCAAGTGCTGAGGCCATTATGGTCACAAGGTGTAACCTTGGTCCAGTAACACCCCACCCAGATGGGTGCACCCTTGCCCTTGTCACACACATAGCTGCACCGTCAAAGCCACCGGGTGTCACCTAGACCCCCTCACATCCCACCTGCGGTGTGCCACTTTGCATGTGCCACCCATGTTGCAAGGCCATTATGGCTGCCAGATGTCACCTCAGATCCATCACACCCCACCTAGCAGGGTGCCACCTCACATCAGTCACCCACGTGCTGAGGCCATCAGGGCTGCCAGGTGTCACATCCACCTGGGCATATCCACCCAGTGGGGTGCCACCTCACATAGGTAACCCATGTGGCAAGTACATCATAGCTGCTGGCTGTCACCTCAGACCAGGCACATGCCACCTGATGGGGAGCCACTTTGCACCTGTCACCCGAGTGGCAAGGCCATCACAGAAGCTGTGTTTGACCTTGGCCAGGGCACATGCCGCCTGGTGGGATGCCACCACACCAGGGTCACCTATGTGGTGAGGCTGACATTCCATTGGGTTTCACCTCAGCCCAGTCACACATCACCTGGGGGCTGCCACCTCGCATGGGTCACCCACATGTTGATGCCCTCATGAATGCTGGGATTCACTTTCGCCAGGGCACACACCAACTGGAGGAGTGCCACATACTGTGGTGCATCTGCCTGATGAGGCCTGCATGGCAGCTGGGTGTCACCTAGACCTGGGCACTCCCCACCCATCACGGTGACACTTCGCACATGGCACCAGCATGGCGATGAGGTCAGGAGGCCGAGTTTCACCTCGGCTACTTCACAACCTGCCCAGTGGGGAGCCACATCATGCAGGTGATGCACATGGCAAGACCCTCATGGCCAGGGTGTCACTTAGGCCTGGTAACACCCTGCCCCACAGAGTGCCACTTCACACATATCACCCATGAGGCAAGGCCGTAATGGTCACTGGGTGTCACCTTGGCCCAGTTACACACTGCCTGGCTGTGTGCCACCATGTGTGGGTCTCCCGTGTGGCTAGGCCTTCATGCCCACTGGGTTTCACCTCAGAACTGGCACAACCCGCCCAGCTGGGTGCAACCTCATGTGGGTCACCCACGTATTGAGGCCATAATGGAAGTGGGGTTTGACCTTGGCCTGGGCAAATCCCACCCTGAGGGATGCCACTCCACATGTGCCATCTGCATGGTGAGGCCACCATGGCCACCAGGTGTCACCTCGGCCTTGGGTCACTCTGCCCAGTGGAGAGCAACCTCATGCATGCCACCCATGTGGTGAGGCCTTGCACAGGTCACCTGCATGGTGAGGCCATCACATCCACCAGGTGTCACTTTGGCACAGTCATGTGCTGCCCAACAGGTGGCCACATCACACTGGTCATCCACGTGGTAAGGCTGTCATGGCCCCTGAGTGTCACCTTGGCCTGGGCACACGCAACCCAGTGGGGTGCCACCCATGTGGTGAGGCCATCACAGAACCTGTGTTTGACCTTGGCCCAGAAACACCTGCCCAGTGGGGTTCCAGCCTGCCAGGGTCACCCATGTGGTGAGGCCAACACACTGCCAGGTGTCACCTAGGCCTGGGCACACCCCACCTGGTGGGATGCTCCATCTCATTGGTCACCCGCATGTTGAGCACACTACTGTGGCCTGGTGGAACCTCGGCCCCATCACTCCCTACCTGGTGGGGTGCTACCTCGTACAGGCCACCCGCATGGCAAGGCCGTAACAACCACCAGGTGTCACCTCAGCCCCATTGTACTCCACCCATCAGGGTGCCACCTCACACGGGTCACCTGTGAGGCAAACCCATCATGGCCGCCAGGTGTCACATCAGTCCTGTCAAACCCCACCAGGTCAGGTACCACCTGACATATGTCACCAGCATGGCAAGGTCATCATGACCATGGTGTGTCACCTCAGCCCCATAACACACCACCTGGCAGGGTGAAACCTTGCATGAGCCACCCGGGTGGTGAAGACATCACAGCCACTGAGTGTCAAAATGGCCCAGACACACACCTCATGGTGGAATGCCACCTCATGCAGGTCACCCATGTGGTGTGGCCGTCACAGACACCATGTGTCACCTCGGCCCCAACTCTCCCTACCTGATGGGGTGCTACCTCACATGTGCCACCCACATGACAATGCAGTCACAGCCACTAGCTGTCACCTCATCCCCATGACACCACACCTGGTGGGGTGTCATCTCTTGCATGCCACCCATGTGATGAGGACACCACAGCCACCAGGTGTCACCTTAGCTCAATCACACTCTGTCCTCCAGTGTGTCACCTCATGCAAGCCACCCGTGTTGTGAGTCCATCACTGTCATCAGGTGTCACCTCAACCCAGGTGCACCTCGCCGTGTGCAATGCCACTTTGCACGAGTCACCTGAAATGTGAGGCCATCATGGCTGCCAGGTGTCACCTAGGCCTGGGCACACCCCACCTGGTGGGATGCTACATCTCATTGGTCACCCGCATGTTGAGGACATTACAGTGGCCTGCTGGAACCCCGGCCCCATCACTCCCTACCTGGTGGGGTGCTACCTCGTACATGCCACCCACATGGCAAGGCCGTCACAGCCACAAGGTGTCACCTCAGCCTGGTCACACCCACCCCAGTGGAGTGTCACCTTACACATGCCACCCATATTGCTCATCTGTCACACCAACCATGTGTCACCTCAACCTGGGTGCACCCCACCCAGCACTGGTAACCCACCTTGCAGGGCAATCACAGCAGCCAGGTGACACCTGGGCATGGGCACACCCCACCCAGCAGGATACCACCTCATGCGGGTCACCAGTGTGTTGAGGCCCTCACGGCAGCCATGTTTCACCTAGGCCTGGGCACACCCCACCCAGTGGGGTTTCAACTCACGAATGGCACCCATGTAGTGAGGCCTTCATGGCTGCTGGTTGTCACCTTGGCCAAGTCATACACCACGGAGTGGGATGCCACCACACAGGGGTAACCAGCGTGGCGAGGCTGTCACAGCTGTCGGGTGTCATCTTGGCCCGTCCACGCCATGCACAGCTGGGTGCCACCTCATTCTAGCCACCCACGTGGCAAGTCATCTCAGTCACCATGTTTCCCTTTGGCCCCATCACTCTAGGCCGGGTGGGGTGCGACAACACATGTGCTACCCCCATGGTGAGGCAGTAACAGCCATAGTGTTTTACCTCATCCCCATGACACCATGCCCAGTGGGGTGTCATCTCTTGTGTGCCATCCATGTGGCAAGCCCATCATGGCTGCCGGGTGTCACCTCAGCCCGATCACACCCTACCTGGCAGGGCTAACCTCATGCATGCCACCCACATTGCAAGTCCAATGTGGTCGCTGTGTCATGTCAACCCAGTCACACCACACCATGCAGGATACCAAATCGCATGGGTCACCTGTGTTGTGAGGCCATCACAGCCACTGAGTGTCACCTCGGCCTGGGTACACCTTGCCCATTGGGATGTCACCTAGCATGTGCCTCCCACATGGTGCAGCACTCACGGCCACCAATTTCCAGCCCCGTCACTCCCTGACCAGAAGAATGTCACCTCGACATAGGACCTGCATGGCAAGGTGGTCACACCACTGGGTGTCACGTCTGCATGGTCACATCCCACCCCGCAGGTTGCCACCTGGCAAAGGTCAACTGCATGGTGAAGCTGTCATGGCTGCCAGATGTCTCCTCTGCCTGAGCACACAATGCCTGGTGGGGAGCCACCATGCACAGATCACCCACATGATGAGGCCCTCACAGCTGCCGGGTGTCACCTTGGTTGCTTTACCCACCACCCAGTGGGGTACCACCTCGTATGGGTGACCTGCATGGAGAAGCCATCACTGCCACTGGGTGACAGCTTAGCTCAGTCACACCATGTCTTGTGGGGAGCCACCTCACTTGGGTCACCCATGTGGTGAGGCTGTCATAGCCATGGGATGTCAACTTGACCCCTTCATAGCTTTCACAGCAGGTTGCCACCACGCTGGAGCCACCTAAGAGGCAAGGGATCATGACCACCACGTGTCATCTCAGCCATGTCACACCCCTCCAGGCAAGGTGCTACCTCACCCATGTCACCAGCATGGTGAGGCTACCAAGGCCACGAGGTGTCACCTAAGCCCACTCAGACACTGCCTGATGGGGTGCTACATAGTGCATGCTACTCACATGGCTAGGCCATCATGGCCACTGGGTGTCACTTCAGCCCCATCATTCCCCGCCCTGCCAGGTGCCACCTTGATGTGCCACCTGCATAGCTAGGCAATCACACCACTAGGTGCCACCTTGTCCCTGTGACACCACACCTGGCACCATGTCATCTCTTGTGTGTCCCCCATGTAGTGAGGCCATCACGGCCACTGGGTGTCACCTCTTCCTGGTCAATACCCACCTGCCAGGGTGTCAACTAGCATGTGCTTCCCTCAGGACGAGACCATCACAGCCACCAGGTGTCACCTCAGCCCGATCACACACTGCACAGTGGGGTGTCACCTTGTGCATGCCACCTGTGCTGCAAGTCTGTCTCGGTCAAAGTGTGTCACCTCAACCCGGGCATACCCCACCATGTGAGATGCCACCTCGCATGGTTACTCACGTTGTGAGCACCTCTATGCCACCAGATGTCACCTTGGCCTGGTTACACCCTGCCAGGCAGGGTGCCAGCTCATGTGGGTCACCCATGTGGTGAGGTCCTCATGGCCACTGGGCATCACCTTGGACCAGTCACACACCACCTAACGGGGTGCCAGTTTGCAAGGGTCACCCATGTGATGTGGCTCTCACAGCTGCTGTGGATCACTTTGGCCTGCTCACACTGCAGCCTGCAGGGTGCAATCTCACACTTGCTACGATTGTGGCGAGGCTGTCATGGCCGCCAGGTGTCCCCTTGGCCTGGTCACAACCCACACAGCATGGTGCCACCTCTTGCAGGTCACCCATGTGGCAAGGCCATCTTGCTGCCGGGTGTCACCTCAGCTTGGTCACAACCTGCCCAGCAGGAAGACACCTAGTATAGGTCACCAGGGTTGCGAGGCTGTCACAGCCACAGGGTGTCCATTGGCCCCATCGCACCTTGCCTGGCAGGGTGCTACCATGTGTGTGCCACCCAAGTGGTGAGGCCATCACAGCCACCAGGTGCCACCTCAGCCCTGTAACACCCCACCTGGTGGGGTGCAACCTTGCACTTGCCACCCATGGTGCTGGGCCATCACAGCACCATGTGTCTCCTTGGCACCCTTACACCCTGCCCAGAGTGGTGGCACTTTGCTGGTTCCACCCACATTGCAAGGCCATTATGGCTGCTGGGTGTCACTTCAGCCCCATCACACCCTGCCTGGTGGGGTGTCAACTCATGTGATTCACCCACGTGGTGAGGCCATCAGGGATATCAGGCCTCACCTCAGCCCAGGCACATCCACCCTGTGGGGTGCCACCTTACATGTGTAAGCCATGTGGTGAGGCCGTCAGTGTTGCCAGGTCTCACCTCAGCCCAGGGACACCATGGCCGGCCAGGAGCCACTTCGTGCATGCCACCCACATGGCAAGGCCATGAAGGCCACGGGGTGTCACCTAGAATTATAAAACACAGCCCAACAGTGTACCACCTTGTGCATGCCATGCATGTGGTGATGCTGTCATGACAATCAGGTAACACCTTGAATTGGGCACACCCCATCAGGCAGGGTGCCATCTCGTGAGGGTAACCTGGGTTGCTAGGCCCTCTCGGCCACCAGGTGGCCCCTAGGCCCATGCAAACCCCACCCACCAGAGTGCCATCTCACAAGGGTCACACTTGTGGCATTGCCCTCACAGCAACAGGCTGTCACCTAGGCCCAGGCACATCCAGCCAAACAGGGTGCCACCGCGCATGTGTCAGCCATGTGGTGAGGCTGTAATGGCTGCCAGATGTCACCTCAGCTCAGTCACACCCTGCCCGGCAACAAGCCACCTCACATGGGTCATCCGTGTTGAGAGGCTGTCACAATCATGGGGTGTCGATTGGCCCCATCACACCCTGCTGGCAGGGTGCCACATCATGCATACCACCCAAGTGCTGAGGCCATTATGGTCACAAGGTGTAACCTTGGTCCAGTAACACCCCACCCAGATGGGTGCACCCTTGCACTTGTCACACACATAGCTGCACCGTCAAAGCCACCGGGTGTCACCTAGACTCCCTCACATCCCACCTGCGGTGTGCCACTTTGCATGTGCCACCCATGTTGCAAGGCCATTATGGCTGCCAGATGTCACCTCAGATCCATCACACCCCACCTAGCAGGGTGCCACCTCACATCAGTCACCCACGTGCTGAGGCCATCAGGGCTGCCAGGTGTCACATCCACCTGGGCATATCCACCCAGTGGGGTGCCACCTCACATAGGTAACCCATGTGGCAAGTACATCATAGCTGCTGGCTGTCACCTCAGACCAGGCACATGCCACCTGATGGGGAGCCACTTTGCACCTGTCACCCAAGTGGCAAGGCCATCACAGAAGCTGTGTTTGACCTTGGCCAGGGCACATGCCGCCTGGTGGGATGCCACCACACCAGGGTCACCTATGTGGTGAGGCTGACATTCCATTGGGTTTCACCTCAGCCCAGTCACACATCACCTGGGGGCTGCCACCTCGCATGGGTCACCCACATGTTGATGCCCTCATGAATGCTGGGATTCACTTTCGCCAGGGCACACACCAACTGGAGGAGTGCCACATACTGTGGTGCATCTGCCTGATGAGGCCTGCATGGCAGCTGGGTGTCACCTAGACCTGGGCACTCCCCACCCATCACGGTGACACTTCGCACATGCCACCAGCATGGCGATGAGGTCAGGAGGCCGAGTTTCACCTCGGCTACTTCACAACCTGCCCAGTGGGGAGCCACATCATGCAGGTGATGCACATGGCAAGACCCTCATGGCCAGGGTGTCACTTAGGCCTGGTAACACCCTGCCCCACAGAGTGCCACTTCACACATATCACCCATGAGGCAAGGCCGTAATGGTCACTGGGTGTCACCTTGGCCCAGTTACACACTGCCTGGCTGTGTGCCACCATGTGTGGGTCTCCCGTGTGGCTAGGCCTTCATGCCCACTGGGTTTCACCTCAGAACTGGCACAACCCGCCCAGCTGGGTGCAACCTCATGTGGGTCACCCACGTATTGAGGCCATAATGGAAGTGGGGTTTGACCTTGGCCTGGGCAAATCCCACCCTGAGGGATGCCACTCCACATGTGCCATCTGCATGGTGAGGCCACCATGGCCACCAGGTGTCACCTCGGCCTTGGGTCACTCTGCCCAGTGGAGAGCAACCTCATGCATGCCACCCATGTGGTGAGGCCTTGTACAGGTCACCTGCATGGTGAGGCCATCACATCCACCAGGTGTCACTTTGGCACAGTCATGTGCTGCCCAACAGGTGGCCACATCACACTGGTCATCCACGTGGTAAGGCTGTCATGGCCCCTGAGTGTCACCTTGGCCTGGGCACACGCAACCCAGTGGGGTGCCACCCATGTGGTGAGGCCATCACAGAACCTGTGTTTGACCTTGGCCCAGAAACACCTGCCCAGTGGGGTTCCAGCCTGCCAGGGTCACCCATGTGGTGAGGCCAACACACTGCCAGGTGTCACCTAGGCCTGGGCACACCCCACCTGGTGGGATGCTCCATCTCATTGGTCACCCGCATGTTGAGCACACTACTGTGGCCTGGTGGAACCTCGGCCCCATCACTCCCTACCTGGTGGGGTGCTACCTCGTACAGGCCACCCGCATGGCAAGGCCGTAACAACCACCAGGTGTCACCTCAGCCCCATTGTACTCCACCCATCAGGGTGCCACCTCACACGGGTCACCTGTGAGGCAAACCCATCATGGCCGCCAGGTGTCACATCAGTCCTGTCAAACCCCACCAGGTCAGGTACCACCTGACATATGTCACCAGCATGGCAAGGTCATCATGACCATGGTGTGTCACCTCAGCCCCATAACACACCACCTGGCAGGGTGAAACCTTGCATGAGCCACCCGGGTGGTGAAGACATCACAGCCACTGAGTGTCAAAATGGCCCAGACACACACCTCATGGTGGAATGCCACCTCATGCAGGTCACCCATGTGGTGTGGCCGTCACAGACACCATGTGTCACCTCGGCCCCAACTCTCCCTACCTGATGGGGTGCTACCTCACATGTGCCACCCACATGACAATGCAGTCACAGCCACTAGCTGTCACCTCATCCCCATGACACCACACCTGGTGGGGTGTCATCTCTTGCATGCCACCCATGTGATGAGGACACCACAGCCACCAGGTGTCACCTTAGCTCAATCACACTCTGTCCTCCAGTGTGTCACCTCATGCAAGCCACCCGTGTTGTGAGTCCATCACTGTCATCAGGTGTCACCTCAACCCAGGTGCACCTCGCCGTGTGCAATGCCACTTTGCACGAGTCACCTGAAATGTGAGGCCATCATGGCTGCCAGGTGTCACCTAGGCCTGGGCACACCCCACCTGGTGGGATGCTACATCTCATTGGTCACCCGCATGTTGAGGACATTACAGTGGCCTGCTGGAACCTCGG
This sequence comes from Hippopotamus amphibius kiboko, assembly GCF_030028045.1. Taxonomy (NCBI): domain Eukaryota; kingdom Metazoa; phylum Chordata; class Mammalia; order Artiodactyla; family Hippopotamidae; genus Hippopotamus; species Hippopotamus amphibius. The sequence continues at coordinate 101,262,791 of NC_080188.1, read as the reverse complement.
CCCCATCACTCCCTACCTGGTGGGGTGCTACCTCGTACATGCCACCCACATGGCAAGGCCGTCACAGCCACAAGGTGTCACCTCAGCCTGGTCACACCCACCCCAGTGGAGTGTCACCTTACACATGCCACCCATATTGCTCATCTGTCACACCAACCATGTGTCACCTCAACCTGGGTGCACCCCACCCAGCACTGGTAACCCACCTTGCAGGGCAATCACAGCAGCCAGGTGACACCTGGGCATGGGCACACCCCACCCAGCAGGATACCACCTCATGCGGGTCACCAGTGTGTTGAGGCCCTCACGGCAGCCATGTTTCACCTAGGCCTGGGCACACCCCACCCAGTGGGGTTTCAACTCACGAATGGCACCCATGTAGTGAGGCCTTCATGGCTGCTGGTTGTCACCTTGGCCAAGTCATACACCACAGAGTGGGATGCCACCACACAGGGGTAACCAGCGTGGCGAGGCTGTCACAGCTGTCGGGTGTCATCTTGGCCCGTCCACGCCATGCACAGCTGGGTGCCACCTCATTCTAGCCACCCACGTGGCAAGTCATCTCAGTCACCATGTTTCCCTTTGGCCCCATCACTCTAGGCCGGGTGGGGTGCGACAACACATGTGCTACCCCCATGGTGAGGCAGTAACAGCCATAGTGTTTTACCTCATCCCCATGACACCATGCCCAGTGGGGTGTCATCTCTTGTGTGCCATCCATGTGGCAAGCCCATCATGGCTGCCGGGTGTCACCTCAGCCCGATCACACCCTACCTGGCAGGGCTAACCTCATGCATGCCACCCACATTGCAAGTCCAATGTGGTCGCTGTGTCATGTCAACCCAGTCACACCACACCATGCAGGATACCAAATCGCATGGGTCACCTGTGTTGTGAGGCCATCACAGCCACTGAGTGTCACCTCGGCCTGGGTACACCTTGCCCATTGGGATGTCACCTAGCATGTGCCTCCCACATGGTGCAGCACTCACGGCCACCAATTTCCAGCCCCGTCACTCCCTGACCAGAAGAATGTCACCTCGACATAGGACCTGCATGGCAAGGTGGTCACACCACTGGGTGTCACGTCTGCATGGTCACATCCCACCCCGCAGGTTGCCACCTGGCAAAGGTCAACTGCATGGTGAAGCTGTCATGGCTGCCAGATGTCTCCTCTGCCTGAGCACACAATGCCTGGTGGGGAGCCACCATGCACAGATCACCCACATGATGAGGCCCTCACAGCTGCCGGGTGTCACCTTGGTTGCTTTACCCACCACCCAGTGGGGTACCACCTCGTATGGGTGACCTGCATGGAGAAGCCATCACTGCCACTGGGTGACAGCTTAGCTCAGTCACACCATGTCTTGTGGGGAGCCACCTCACTTGGGTCACCCATGTGGTGAGGCTGTCATAGCCATGGGATGTCAACTTGACCCCTTCATAGCTTTCACAGCAGGTTGCCACCACGCTGGAGCCACCTAAGAGGCAAGGGATCATGACCACCACGTGTCATCTCAGCCATGTCACACCCCTCCAGGCAAGGTGCTACCTCACCCATGTCACCAGCATGGTGAGGCTACCAAGGCCACGAGGTGTCACCTAAGCCCACTCAGACACTGCCTGATGGGGTGCTACATAGTGCATGCTACTCACATGGCTAGGCCATCATGGCCACTGGGTGTCACTTCAGCCCCATCATTCCCCGCCCTGCCAGGTGCCACCTTGATGTGCCACCTGCATAGCTAGGCAATCACACCACTAGGTGCCACCTTGTCCCTGTGACACCACACCTGGCACCATGTCATCTCTTGTGTGTCCCCCATGTAGTGAGGCCATCACGGCCACTGGGTGTCACCTCTTCCTGGTCAATACCCACCTGCCAGGGTGTCAACTAGCATGTGCTTCCCTCAGGACGAGACCATCACAGCCACCAGGTGTCACCTCAGCCTGATCACACACTGCACAGTGGGGTGTCACCTTGTGCATGCCACCTGTGCTGCAAGTCTGTCTCGGTCAAAGTGTGTCACCTCAACCCGGGCATACCCCACCATGTGAGATGCCACCTCGCATGGTTACTCACGTTGTGAGCACCTCTATGCCACCAGATGTCACCTTGGCCTGGTTACACCCTGCCAGGCAGGGTGCCAGCTCATGTGGGTCACCCATGTGGTGAGGTCCTCATGGCCACTGGGCATCACCTTGGACCAGTCACACACCACCTAACGGGGTGCCAGTTTGCAAGGGTCACCCATGTGATGTGGCTCTCACAGCTGCTGTGGATCACTTTGGCCTGCTCACACTGCAGCCTGCAGGGTGCAATCTCACACTTGCTACGATTGTGGCGAGGCTGTCATGGCCGCCAGGTGTCCCCTTGGCCTGGTCACAACCCACACAGCATGGTGCCACCTCTTGCAGGTCACCCATGTGGCAAGGCCATCTTGCTGCCGGGTGTCACCTCAGCTTGGTCACAACCTGCCCAGCAGGAAGACACCTAGTATAGGTCACCAGGGTTGCGAGGCTGTCACAGCCACAGGGTGTCCATTGGCCCCATCGCACCTTGCCTTTCAGGGTGCTACCATGTGTGTGCCACCCAAGTGGTGAGGCCATCACAGCCACCAGGTGCCACCTCAGCCCTGTAACACCCCACCTGGTGGGGTGCAACCTTGCACTTGCCACCCATGGTGCTGGGCCATCACAGCACCATGTGTCTCCTTGGCACCCTTACACCCTGCCCAGAGTGGTGGCACTTTGCTGGTTCCACCCACATTGCAAGGCCATTATGGCTGCTGGGTGTCACTTCAGCCCCATCACACCCTGCCTGGTGGGGTGTCAACTCATGTGATTCACCCACATGGTGAGGCCATCAGGGATATCAGGCCTCACCTCAGCCCAGGCACATCCACCCTGTGGGGTGCCACCTTACATGTGTAAGCCATGTGGTGAGGCCGTCAGTGTTGCCAGGTCTCACCTCAGCCCAGGGACACCATGGCCGGCCAGGAGCCACTTCGTGCATGCCACCCACATGGCAAGGCCATGAAGGCCACGGGGTGTCACCTAGAATTATAAAACACAGCCCAACAGTGTACCACCTTGTGCATGCCATGCATGTGGTGATGCTGTCATGACAATCAGGTAACACCTTGAATTGGGCACACCCCATCAGGCAGGGTGCCATCTCGTGAGGGTAACCTGGGTTGCTAGGCCCTCTCGGCCACCAGGTGGCCCCTAGGCCCATGCAAACCCCACCCACCAGAGTGCCATCTCACAAGGGTCACACTTGTGGCATTGCCCTCACAGCAACAGGCTGTCACCTAGGCCCAGGCACATCCAGCCAAACAGGGTGCCACCGCGCATGTGTCAGCCATATGGTGAGGCTGTAATGGCTGCCAGATGTCACCTCAGCTCAGTCACACCCTGCCCGGCAACAAGCCACCTCACATGGGTCATCCGTGTTGAGAGGCTGTCACAATCATGGGGTGTCGATTGGCCCCATCACACCCTGCTGGCAGGGTGCCACATCATGCATACCACCCAAGTGCTGAGGCCATTATGGTCACAAGGTGTAACCTTGGTCCAGTAACACCCCACCCAGATGGGTGCACCCTTGCCCTTGTCACACACATAGCTGCACCGTCAAAGCCACCGGGTGTCACCTAGACCCCCTCACATCCCACCTGCGGTGTGCCACTTTGCATGTGCCACCCATGTTGCAAGGCCATTATGGCTGCCAGATGTCACCTCAGATCCATCACACCCCACCTAGCAGGGTGCCACCTCACATCAGTCACCCACGTGCTGAGGCCATCAGGGCTGCCAGGTGTCACATCCACCTGGGCATATCCACCCAGTGGGGTGCCACCTCACATAGGTAACCCATGTGGCAAGTACATCATAGCTGCTGGCTGTCACCTCAGACCAGGCACATGCCACCTGATGGGGAGCCACTTTGCACCTGTCACCCGAGTGGCAAGGCCATCACAGAAGCTGTGTTTGACCTTGGCCAGGGCACATGCCGCCTGGTGGGATGCCACCACACCAGGGTCACCTATGTGGTGAGGCTGACATTCCATTGGGTTTCACCTCAGCCCAGTCACACATCACCTGGGGGCTGCCACCTCGCATGGGTCACCCACATGTTGATGCCCTCATGAATGCTGGGATTCACTTTCGCCAGGGCACACACCAACTGGAGGAGTGCCACATACTGTGGTGCATCTGCCTGATGAGGCCTGCATGGCAGCTGGGTGTCACCTAGACCTGGGCACTCCCCACCCATCACGGTGACACTTCGCACATGCCACCAGCATGGCGATGAGGTCAGGAGGCCGAGTTTCACCTCGGCTACTTCACAACCTGCCCAGTGGGGAGCCACATCATGCAGGTGATGCACATGGCAAGACCCTCATGGCCAGGGTGTCACTTAGGCCTGGTAACACCCTGCCCCACAGAGTGCCACTTCACACATATCACCCATGAGGCAAGGCCGTAATGGTCACTGGGTGTCACCTTGGCCCAGTTACACACTGCCTGGCTGTGTGCCACCATGTGTGGGTCTCCCGTGTGGCTAGGCCTTCATGCCCACTGGGTTTCACCTCAGAACTGGCACAACCCGCCCAGCTGGGTGCAACCTCATGTGGGTCACCCACGTATTGAGGCCATAATGGAAGTGGGGTTTGACCTTGGCCTGGGCAAATCCCACCCTGAGGGATGCCACTCCACATGTGCCATCTGCATGGTGAGGCCACCATGGCCACCAGGTGTCACCTCGGCCTTGGGTCACTCTGCCCAGTGGAGAGCAACCTCATGCATGCCACCCATGTGGTGAGGCCTTGCACAGGTCACCTGCATGGTGAGGCCATCACATCCACCAGGTGTCACTTTGGCACAGTCATGTGCTGCCCAACAGGTGGCCACATCACACTGGTCATCCACGTGGTAAGGCTGTCATGGCCCCTGAGTGTCACCTTGGCCTGGGCACACGCAACCCAGTGGGGTGCCACCCATGTGGTGAGGCCATCACAGAACCTGTGTTTGACCTTGGCCCAGAAACACCTGCCCAGTGGGGTTCCAGCCTGCCAGGGTCACCCATGTGGTGAGGCCAACACACTGCCAGGTGTCACCTAGGCCTGGGCACACCCCACCTGGTGGGATGCTCCATCTCATTGGTCACCCGCATGTTGAGCACACTACTGTGGCCTGGTGGAACCTCTGCCCCATCACTCCCTACCTGGTGGGGTGCTACCTCGTACAGGCCACCCGCATGGCAAGGCCGTAACAACCACCAGGTGTCACCTCAGCCCCATTGTACTCCACCCATCAGGGTGCCACCTCACACGGGTCACCTGTGAGGCAAACCCATCATGGCCGCCAGGTGTCACATCAGTCCTGTCAAACCCCACCAGGTCAGGTACCACCTGACATATGTCACCAGCATGGCAAGGTCATCATGACCATGGTGTGTCACCTCAGCCCCATAACACACCACCTGGCAGGGTGAAACCTTGCATGAGCCACCCGGGTGGTGAAGACATCACAGCCACTGAGTGTCAAAATGGCCCAGACACACACCTCATGGTGGAATGCCACCTCATGCAGGTCACCCATGTGGTGTGGCCGTCACAGACACCATGTGTCACCTCGGCCCCAACTCTCCCTACCTGATGGGGTGCTACCTCACATGTGCCACCCACATGACAATGCAGTCACAGCCACTAGCTGTCACCTCATCCCCATGACACCACACCTGGTGGGGTGTCATCTCTTGCATGCCACCCATGTGATGAGGACACCACAGCCACCAGGTGTCACCTTAGCTCAATCACACTCTGTCCTCCAGTGTGTCACCTCATGCAAGCCACCCGTGTTGTGAGTCCATCACTGTCATCAGGTGTCACCTCAACCCAGGTGCACCTCGCCGTGTGCAATGCCACTTTGCACGAGTCACCTGAAATGTGAGGCCATCATGGCTGCCAGGTGTCACCTAGGCCTGGGCACACCCCACCTGGTGGGATGCTACATCTCATTGGTCACCCGCATGTTTAGGACATTACAGTGGCCTGCTGGAACCCCGGCCCCATCACTCCCTACCTGGTGGGGTGCTACCTCGTACATGCCACCCACATGGCAAGGCCGTCACAGCCACAAGGTGTCACCTCAGCCTGGTCACACCCACCCCAGTGGAGTGTCACCTTACACATGCCACCCATATTGCTCATCTGTCACACCAACCATGTGTCACCTCAACCTGGGTGCACCCCACCCAGCACTGGTAACCCACCTTGCAGGGCAATCACAGCAGCCAGGTGACACCTGGGCATGGGCACACCCCACCCAGCAGGATACCACCTCATGCGGGTCACCAGTGTGTTGAGGCCCTCACGGCAGCCATGTTTCACCTAGGCCTGGGCACACCCCACCCAGTGGGGTTTCAACTCACGAATGGCACCCATGTAGTGAGGCCTTCATGGCTGCTGGTTGTCACCTTGGCCAAGTCATACACCACCCAGTGGGATGCCACCACACAGGGGTAACCAGCGTGGCGAGGCTGTCACAGCTGTCGGGTGTCATCTTGGCCCGTCCACGCCATGCACAGCTGGGTGCCACCTCATTCTAGCCACCCACGTGGCAAGTCATCTCAGTCACCATGTTTCCCTTTGGCCCCATCACTCTAGGCCGGGTGGGGTGCGACAACACATGTGCTACCCCCATGGTGAGGCAGTAACAGCCATAGTGTTTTACCTCATCCCCATGACACCATGCCCAGTGGGGTGTCATCTCTTGTGTGCCATCCATGTGGCAAGCCCATCATGGCTGCCGGGTGTCACCTCAGCCCGATCACACCCTACCTGGCAGGGCTAACCTCATGCATGCCACCCACATTGCAAGTCCAATGTGGTCGCTGTGTCATGTCAACCCAGTCACACCACACCATGCAGGATACCAAATCGCATGGGTCACCTGTGTTGTGAGGCCATCACAGCCACTGAGTGTCACCTCGGCCTGGGTACACCTTGCCCATTGGGATGTCACCTAGCATGTGCCTCCCACATGGTGCAGCACTCACGGCCACCAATTTCCAGCCCCGTCACTCCCTGACCAGAAGAATGTCACCTCGACATAGGACCTGCATGGCAAGGTGGTCACACCACTGGGTGTCACATCTGCATGGTCACATCCCACCCCGCAGGTTGCCACCTGGCAAAGGTCAACTGCATGGTGAAGCTGTCATGGCTGCCAGATGTCTCCTCTGCCTGAGCACACAATGCCTGGTGGGGAGCCACCATGCACAGATCACCCACGTGATGAGGCCCTCACAGCTGCCGGGTGTCACCTTGGTTGCTTTACCCACCACCCAGTGGGGTACCACCTCGTATGGGTGACCTGCATGGAGAAGCCATCACTGCCACTGGGTGACAGCTTAGCTCAGTCACACCATGTCTTGTGGGGAGCCACCTCACTTGGGTCACCCATGTGGTGAGGCTGTCATAGCCATGGGATGTCAACTTGACCCCTTCATAGCTTTCACAGCAGGTTGCCACCACGCTGGAGCCACCTAAGAGGCAAGGGATCATGACCACCACGTGTCATCTCAGCCATGTCACACCCCTCCAGGCAAGGTGCTACCTCACCCATGTCACCAGCATGGTGAGGCTACCAAGGCCACGAGGTGTCACCTAAGCCCACTCAGACACTGCCTGATGGGGTGCTACATAGTGCATGCTACTCACATGGCTAGGCCATCATGGCCACTGGGTGTCACTTCAGCCCCATCATTCCCCGCCCTGCCAGGTGCCACCTTGATGTGCCACCTGCATAGCTAGGCAATCACACCACTAGGTGCCACCTTGTCCCTGTGACACCACACCTGGCACCATGTCATCTCTTGTGTGTCCCCCATGTAGTGAGGCCATCACGGCCACTGGGTGTCACCTCTTCCTGGTCAATACCCACCTGCCAGGGTGTCAACTAGCATGTGCTTCCCTCAGGACGAGACCATCACAGCCACCAGGTGTCACCTCAGCCTGATCACACACTGCACAGTGGGGTGTCACCTTGTGCATGCCACCTGTGCTGCAAGTCTGTCTCGGTCAAAGTGTGTCACCTCAACCCGGGCATACCCCACCATGTGAGATGCCACCTCGCATGGTTACTCACGTTGTGAGCACCTCTATGCCACCAGATGTCACCTTGGCCTGGTTACACCCTGCCAGGCAGGGTGCCAGCTCATGTGGGTCACCCATGTGGTGAGGTCCTCATGGCCACTGGGCATCACCTTGGACCAGTCACACACCACCTAACGGAGTGCCAGTTTGCAAGGGTCACCCATGTGATGTGGCTCTCACAGCTGCTGTGGATCACTTTGGCCTGCTCACACTGCAGCCTGCAGGGTGCAATCTCACACTTGCTACGATTGTGGCGAGGCTGTCATGGCCGCCAGGTGTCCCCTTGGCCTGGTCACAACCCACACAGCATGGTGCCACCTCTTGCAGGTCACCCATGTGGCAAGGCCATCTTGCTGCCGGGTGTCACCTCAGCTTGGTCACAACCTGCCCAGCAGGAAGACACCTAGTATAGGTCACCAGGGTTGCGAGGCTGTCACAGCCACAGGGTGTCCATTGGCCCCATCGCACCTTGCCTTTCAGGGTGCTACCATGTGTGTGCCACCCAAGTGGTGAGGCCATCACAGCCACCAGGTGCCACCTCAGCCCTGTAACACCCCACCTGGTGGGGTGCAACCTTGCACTTGCCACCCATGGTGCTGGGCCATCACAGCACCATGTGTCTCCTTGGCACCCTTACACCCTGCCCAGAGTGGTGGCACTTTGCTGGTTCCACCCACATTGCAAGGCCATTATGGCTGCTGGGTGTCACTTCAGCCCCATCACACCCTGCCTGGTGGGGTGTCAACTCATGTGATTCACCCACGTGGTGAGGCCATCAGGGATATCAGGCCTCACCTCAGCCCAGGCACATCCACCCTGTGGGGTGCCACCTTACATGTGTAAGCCATGTGGTGAGGCCGTCAGTGTTGCCAGGTCTCACCTCAGCCCAGGGACACCATGGCCGGCCAGGAGCCACTTCGTGCATGCCACCCACATGGCAAGGCCATGAAGGCCACGGGGTGTCACCTAGAATTATAAAACACAGCCCAACAGTGTACCACCTTGTGCATGCCATGCATGTGGTGATGCTGTCATGACAATCAGGTAACACCTTGAATTGGGCACACCCCATCAGGCAGGGTGCCATCTCGTGAGGGTAACCTGGGTTGCTAGGCCCTCTCGGCCACCAGGTGGCCCCTAGGCCCATGCAAACCCCACCCACCAGAGTGCCATCTCACAAGGGTCACACTTGTGGCATTGCCCTCACAGCAACAGGCTGTCACCTAGGCCCAGGCACATCCAGCCAAACAGGGTGCCACCGCGCATGTGTCAGCCATGTGGTGAGGCTGTAATGGCTGCCAGATGTCACCTCAGCTCAGTCACACCCTGCCCGGCAACAAGCCACCTCACATGGGTCATCCGTGTTGAGAGGCTGTCACAATCATGGGGTGTCGATTGGCCCCATCACACCCTGCTGGCAGGGTGCCACATCATGCATACCACCCAAGTGCTGAGGCCATTATGGTCACAAGGTGTAACCTTGGTCCAGTAACACCCCACCCAGATGGGTGCACCCTTGCCCTTGTCACACACATAGCTGCACCGTCAAAGCCACCGGGTGTCACCTAGACCCCCTCACATCCCACCTGCGGTGTGCCACTTTGCATGTGCCACCCATGTTGCAAGGCCATTATGGCTGCCAGATGTCACCTCAGATCCATCACACCCCACCTAGCAGGGTGCCACCTCACATCAGTCACCCACGTGCTGAGGCCATCAGGGCTGCCAGGTGTCACATCCACCTGGGCATATCCACCCAGTGGGGTGCCACCTCACATAGGTAACCCATGTGGCAAGTACATCATAGCTGCTGGCTGTCACCTCAGACCAGGCACATGCCACCTGATGGGGAGCCACTTTGCACCTGTCACCCGAGTGGCAAGGCCATCACAGAAGCTGTGTTTGACCTTGGCCAGGGCACATGCCGCCTGGTGGGATGCCACCACACCAGGGTCACCTATGTGGTGAGGCTGACATTCCATTGGGTTTCACCTCAGCCCAGTCACACATCACCTGGGGGCTGCCACCTCGCATGGGTCACCCACATGTTGATGCCCTCATGAATGCTGGGATTCACTTTCGCCAGGGCACACACCAACTGGAGGAGTGCCACATACTGTGGTGCATCTGCCTGATGAGGCCTGCATGGCAGCTGGGTGTCACCTAGACCTGGGCACTCCCCACCCATCACGGTGACACTTCGCACATGGCACCAGCATGGCGATGAGGTCAGGAGGCCGAGTTTCACCTCGGCTACTTCACAACCTGCCCAGTGGGGAGCCACATCATGCAGGTGATGCACATGGCAAGACCCTCATGGCCAGGGTGTCACTTAGGCCTGGTAACACCCTGCCCCACAGAGTGCCACTTCACACATATCACCCATGAGGCAAGGCCGTAATGGTCACTGGGTGTCACCTTGGCCCAGTTACACACTGCCTGGCTGTGTGCCACCATGTGTGGGTCTCCCGTGTGGCTAGGCCTTCATGCCCACTGGGTTTCACCTCAGAACTGGCACAACCCGCCCAGCTGGGTGCAACCTCATGTGGGTCACCCACATATTGAGGCCATAATGGAAGTGGGGTTTGACCTTGGCCTGGGCAAATCCCACCCTGAGGGATGCCACTCCACATGTGCCATCTGCATGGTGAGGCCACCATGGCCACCAGGTGTCACCTCGGCCTTGGGTCACTCTGCCCAGTGGAGAGCAACCTCATGCATGCCACCCATGTGGTGAGGCCTTGTACAGGTCACCTGCATGGTGAGGCCATCACATCCACCAGGTGTCACTTTGGCACAGTCATGTGCTGCCCAACAGGTGGCCACATCACACTGGTCATCCACGTGGTAAGGCTGTCATGGCCCCTGAGTGTCACCTTGGCCTGGGCACACGCAACCCAGTGGGGTGCCACCCATGTGGTGAGGCCATCACAGAACCTGTGTTTGACCTTGGCCCAGAAACACCTGCCCAGTGGGGTTCCAGCCTGCCAGGGTCACCCATGTGGTGAGGCCAACACACTGCCAGGTGTCACCTAGGCCTGGGCACACCCCACCTGGTGGGATGCTCCATCTCATTGGTCACCCGCATGTTGAGCACACTACTGTGGCCTGGTGGAACCTCTGCCCCATCACTCCCTACCTGGTGGGGTGCTACCTCGTACAGGCCGCCCGCATGGCAAGGCCGTAACAACCACCAGGTGTCACCTCAGCCCCATTGTACTCCACCCATCAGGGTGCCACCTCACACGGGTCACCTGTGAGGCAAACCCATCATGGCCGCCAGGTGTCACATCAGTCCTGTCAAACCCCACCAGGTCAGGTACCACCTGACATATGTCACCAGCATGGCAAGGTCATCATGACCATGGTGTGTCACCTCAGCCCCATAACACACCACCTGGCAGGGTGAAACCTTGCATGAGCCACCCGGGTGGTGAAGACATCACAGCCACTGAGTGTCAAAATGGCCCAGACACACGCCTCATGGTGGAATGCCACCTCATGCAGGTCACCCATGTGGTGTGGCCGTCACAGACACCATGTGTCACCTCGGCCCCAACTCTCCCTACCTGATGGGGTGCTACCTCACATGTGCCACCCACATGACAATGCAGTCACAGCCACTAGCTGTCACCTCATCCCCATGACACCACACCTGGTGGGGTGTCATCTCTTGCATGCCACCCATGTGATGAGGACACCACAGCCACCAGGTGTCACCTTAGCTCAATCACACTCTGTCCTCCAGTGTGTCACCTCATGCAAGCCACCCGTGTTGTGAGTCCATCACTGTCATCAGGTGTCACCTCAACCCAGGTGCACCTCGCCGTGTGCAATGCCACTTTGCACGAGTCACCTGAAATGTGAGGCCATCATGGCTGCCAGGTGTCACCTAGGCCTGGGCACACCCCACCTGGTGGGATGCTACATCTCATTGGTCACCCGCATGTTGAGGACATTACAGTGGCCTGCTGGAACCTCGGCCCCATCACTCCCTACCTGGTGGGGTGCTACCTCGTACATGCCACCCACATGGCAAGGCCGTCACAGCCACAAGGTGTCACCTCAGCCTGGTCACACCCACCCCAGTGGAGTGTCACCTTACACATGCCACCCATATTGCTCATCTGTCACACCAACCATGTGTCACCTCAACCTGGGTGCACCCCACCCAGCACTGGTAACCCACCTTGCAGGGCAATCACAGCAGCCAGGTGACACCTGGGCATGGGCACACCCCACCCAGCAGGATACCACCTCATGCGGGTCACCAGTGTGTTGAGGCCCTCACGGCAGCCATGTTTCACCTAGGCCTGGGCACACCCCACCCAGTGGGGTTTCAACTCACGAATGGCACCCATGTAGTGAGGCCTTCATGGCTGCTGGTTGTCACCTTGGCCAAGTCATACACCACGGAGTGGGATGCCACCACACAGGGGTAACCAGCGTGGCGAGGCTGTCACAGCTGTCGGGTGTCATCTTGGCCCGTCCACGCCATGCACAGCTGGGTGCCACCTCATTCTAGCCACCCACGTGGCAAGTCATCTCAGTCACCATGTTTCCCTTTGGCCCCATCACTCTAGGCCGGGTGGGGTGCGACAACACATGTGCTACCCCCATGGTGAGGCAGTAACAGCCATAGTGTTTTACCTCATCCCCATGACACCATGCCCAGTGGGGTGTCATCTCTTGTGTGCCATCCATGTGGCAAGCCCATCATGGCTGCCGGGTGTCACCTCAGCCCGATCACACCCTACCTGGCAGGGCTAACCTCATGCATGCCACCCACATTGCAAGTCCAATGTGGTCGCTGTGTCATGTCAACCCAGTCACACCACACCATGCAGGATACCAAATCGCATGGGTCACCTGTGTTGTGAGGCCATCACAGCCACTGAGTGTCACCTCGGCCTGGGTACACCTTGCCCATTGGGATGTCACCTAGCATGTGCCTCCCACATGGTGCAGCACTCACGGCCACCAATTTCCAGCCCCGTCACTCCCTGACCAGAAGAATGTCACCTCGACATAGGACCTGCATGGCAAGGTGGTCACACCACTGGGTGTCACGTCTGCATGGTCACATCCCACCCCGCAGGTTGCCACCTGGCAAAGGTCAACTGCATGGTGAAGCTGTCATGGCTGCCAGATGTCTCCTCTGCCTGAGCACACAATGCCTGGTGGGGAGCCACCATGCACAGATCACCCACATGATGAGGCCCTCACAGCTGCCGGGTGTCACCTTGGTTGCTTTACCCACCACCCAGTGGGGTACCACCTCGTATGGGTGACCTGCATGGAGAAGCCATCACTGCCACTGGGTGACAGCTTAGCTCAGTCACACCATGTCTTGTGGGGAGCCACCTCACTTGGGTCACCCATGTGGTGAGGCTGTCATAGCCATGGGATGTCAACTTGACCCCTTCATAGCTTTCACAGCAGGTTGCCACCACGCTGGAGCCACCTAAGAGGCAAGGGATCATGACCACCACGTGTCATCTCAGCCATGTCACACCCCTCCAGGCAAGGTGCTACCTCACCCATGTCACCAGCATGGTGAGGCTACCAAGGCCACGAGGTGTCACCTAAGCCCACTCAGACACTGCCTGATGGGGTGCTACATAGTGCATGCTACTCACATGGCTAGGCCATCATGGCCACTGGGTGTCACTTCAGCCCCATCATTCCCCGCCCTGCCAGGTGCCACCTTGATGTGCCACCTGCATAGCTAGGCAATCACACCACTAGGTGCCACCTTGTCCCTGTGACACCACACCTGGCACCATGTCATCTCTTGTGTGTCCCCCATGTAGTGAGGCCATCACGGCCACTGGGTGTCACCTCTTCCTGGTCAATACCCACCTGCCAGGGTGTCAACTAGCATGTGCTTCCCTCAGGACGAGACCATCACAGCCACCAGGTGTCACCTCAGCCTGATCACACACTGCACAGTGGGGTGTCACCTTGTGCATGCCACCTGTGCTGCAAGTCTGTCTCGGTCAAAGTGTGTCACCTCAACCCGGGCATACCCCACCATGTGAGATGCCACCTCGCATGGTTACTCACGTTGTGAGCACCTCTATGCCACCAGATGTCACCTTGGCCTGGTTACACCCTGCCAGGCAGGGTGCCAGCTCATGTGGGTCACCCATGTGGTGAGGTCCTCATGGCCACTGGGCATCACCTTGGACCAGTCACACACCACCTAACGGGGTGCCAGTTTGCAAGGGTCACCCATGTGATGTGGCTCTCACAGCTGCTGTGGATCACTTTGGCCTGCTCACACTGCAGCCTGCAGGGTGCAATCTCACACTTGCTACGATTGTGGCGAGGCTGTCATGGCCGCCAGGTGTCCCCTTGGCCTGGTCACAACCCACACAGCATGGTGCCACCTCTTGCAGGTCACCCATGTGGCAAGGCCATCTTGCTGCCGGGTGTCACCTCAGCTTGGTCACAACCTGCCCAGCAGGAAGACACCTAGTATAGGTCACCAGGGTTGCGAGGCTGTCACAGCCACAGGGTGTCCATTGGCCCCATCGCACCTTGCCTGGCAGGGTGCTACCATGTGTGTGCCACCCAAGTGGTGAGGCCATCACAGCCACCAGGTGCCACCTCAGCCCTGTAACACCCCACC